>NC_091947.1:22564614-22864614 GCF_041260155.1 Ptychodera flava | reverse complement strand
ACACTGGTATAAAGTTTTTAGTGTATACTGCAAGTCTTTTCACCTTTATATCGGCCCTTTCCAGAAAGAGGTATATATACTGGTGTGAAGTTTGTTCTGAAAGTCTTATCAGTTATTACCTTCATCTCCATCCTTTTCTTGAGAGTTTTGATCTTCAGGTTGTTCTTTTCTCAGAAAAAACTCTTTCCTATCTGGGGGTAAGCTGTGGAAACTCATAGTCACATATTCTGGTGGACATCTTTGGAGATTCGCTTGTTGATCAGGTGGAAAACTTTGGATATATTTTTGAATGACCTCTTGGGAGAGTTGATGACTACTATCATCTTGCTGGTGGCTCTGTCCAGGCTGTTGGTTTGGTGGTGGAGCCCAGTTTGGTCCTGGCTGGTTGCTCTGTCCAGGCTGTTGGTTTGGTGGCTGGTGGCTTTGCTGATATCCAGGGTAATAATATTGTTGATATGGATGGGGATAACTTGGATAGCCTGGAGGCATCTGGGGCTGCGGCTGTGGCTGATACATCCCTTGATAATACTGGTATGGATTCCAACCAGGTGGATATTGTTGTTGCCCATATTGCATGTTCGGATCAGGTTCCTCATGCTTCTGGAAATCACCTTCAGATGGTGACTGCCGTACTGCTCCACCTGGGCCAATCAAACTCCTGGGTGGAGTAGCCATGCCTGTAAACTGATCTGAACCCTCTGATGTTGTGGAAAGATTAGGATCTTGGGCTTCACTTGCACCAGCAAAATTATAATTTCCAGAATGCGGTGGATACATAGTGGAATTTCCTCCTGGTTGTTGCGTGAAGCCTGGGTATCCATCCCACTGTTGACCAGTTTGACTCAAATTGCGCAGATTGTTTTCACCCTCAGACTCACTTTGTTCACCAGCTTGAGTTAACATCTGTAAAGCATTGCATAAAACAACCTAAAATTAGTTTTTGAAATGGAAATGTTTGCTGCCACAGGCAAATTTGAGATGTTAACTGTATTGCATTTATTGTGTGAATCTTTACACAATCTACAGTTTGGTGACTGAAAACAGTATTTCCTATAACCTGACGCACAGAAATCTGCACTTGCCTTCCTGTAACTGCTCTCATTTTTCAAAATACCAAAAAAAACTTCAAAAAGTTCTTTTTTTTCTTTTGGTTACAAATAAAAAAGAGAGAAAAAAATTATATCATTCATGTTTGACCTGCACTTTCTGAGACACTATTCAAAAACTGCAATCTATTTTTACCATGGCTGTTGGAATAGAGTTTACTTCATAACACTTTCTGATCAAAGTAAGTATGGAAGAATACAATTGGGGACAGATATGAATTTTTTCCAAAACCTGTGTGATCTAGCTAGTACAGTTTATGGTGGCCATAACTTTCAAATATTGGTACATTTAGATAATTAGTTCCTAGAAAACCAAAATTTTCATGCTGACTCCTGATTTCTATCGATGATATTGAAACAGAATGATTTAAAGTTTCCTTTCGGCAAGTTTGAGCTAAATTTAAGTGTTTCTCTTTTGAGGTGCACAATACCTTAAAACATTTATGTACAATCAAAAGAACTTGACATCATGTTTTAAAGTTTCTGAAAATGACCTATATCAAATTAATGCTCAAATGAAGATGAAAATGTGGATATACTAATTCTTGTGGCCAATTTTCTTTGTCCAAAAACAAAAGAAACTTTCTGAAAAACAATTTTTTGGATATTAAAATTGCAAGTTTTTTTTTAAGGTTCCTTGGCACGATTTTATTCAACAGTTTCAATTTATTTGCAATTTGCATACATAAATTTATGTCTACAACAGTTTTACTCCGCTATAATGCTCATCTGATAGCTTTCCATGTTATTTTCTATTTGCATATGTAAACTTAAAAGGCTAAATAACTCAACTTTGGTCAAACATCTTTTTTTTGATGCATTTGGCTTACAGCTTTGTAATTTTCATAAATGCCTGGGGTGCTTTCATTAAGATTTTCTTTATATGGTGTAATTTGCAAATGCAGACTTCAGGTAGGGCAATTTTCAAATTTGTAGCTTCAATAATGAACTTGTCAGACAGGGAAGTTGTCCTTAGCATCTGTCATATACAATCAATGGTCAACTGTCTATTTTACACTATTCTCTGAAAGCCCTGATCAGAAAACATTTATATTTTGCAAACAAAACTGTGTAATCACTTGAATCACACATGCAAATCAGACAGTGTTTATGAACATTTTTACATTTTGTCCAAACATATAATACTCTAAAACCACTCAGCTGACACCTTTCAAATTTTATTAGAAGGTGTCTGTGGAAGAATATCTTTAGATTTGATTATATATATATATATATATATATATATATATATATATATATATATATATATATATATATATATATATATATATATATATATCGAAGTATACAGATGTCCTCATGGGAAATTCGGAAATTACAGTGCTCATTGCTAAAGCAGAGCATTATAAATAATGCAAATTACTTCAAGTACTTAAGTAATAATATCTATTCCTTAAGTTCCATGCATCCTGCAATGCTCAGACAGAAGAAATCAGAATGAAAAAGAATAAATCAGAGTAAATCAGAGTGCAGAGCTAAAAAAGCATATCACTTCTTGATTTTAGCTTCCCTTTCAATCTTGAAATTCTTGCCTATTGGAGTTCGCAAAAATTGACAGCTATGGTAGCGTACGGATGGAATCTTACAAAAGTTTTTTCGGTTACTGTGTAAAAGTCTGACTTCTAAATTGCGTTTTTAAACAGGTGTTTCGCATGTCATAATTAATATATGGATTGATTAAAGTAACTGACATAGAAAACAATGTTTATGAGTTCAAGTGTACCAATTTTGTGAAAATAACCTTATTATGGCTCTGTGTTATATTTGCAAAGTTCAATTTCATTTTTGGCCACATATTACTTATTGCATATTTGATTGTCTAGCATTTGTATGCAGTGAATTTTAACCAGATTTTTGTATAAATGCAAAAAACACAGGACTTGCTGACAAATATTGAAAATACAAACACTCTGCCAAAGGCAGTGCCTCAAGAGAATGACAGAATCAGATTTCCCAGGACTTTTCATTTTAGCAAATGGCGACAATTTATTTTTTAACTTCTGTTTGTAGGAACAATTTTTTCTCAAGCCATCACAGGATCAACTTGTTTTATTTCTCCTTCAACTACCAACAATTTTTTTCCCAAAATCCTCCACTCCCACCTCCCCAATCTAAATCTAATCCCTTACTCAGATTGTGCATTACTCACACTAGTAAGCCTCTGGGTCAAATACAAATACCATGCATGCTTGTCTTTTTTCAATATTTTGTTGTCTTTTCTGCTGCATCTTTCCAAAATTCTATCACAACCTAACAAACTTGCAAGGTCAGAACCTTTGCCATTTAGGGCTTTTCTTCAGCATGATCAACATGCTTTATTTGCTTATAATGGAGATAGGTTTAACTTTCAAAATCATAATTTCTGTCATATACTAAGTATTTTTCAGTACATAGAGCAATGTCATTTACAGAAATCTGGGCACACTGAAAGAGTTGTTGGTATACGTGGCGATATCTCTGGCACAAAGCCATTAATTTAGAATTCTCAAGGTGACAGTTTGGTAGGAGCAAGATAAGGAAACAAGTTTTATTTACTAGATGAAAATCTGCTCTGAATTCAAAGCAAGAAGAAACAAGGTCATTAAACAGAAACTAAATGTGATGAAATGGTAGTGTCTAAAAAGCTGAGCTCTGCATGAAAAAAATTCATCTACTTTCACTTTTAGTTGCCTCATTCAACCTTTCACATGGCTTTCAATAGAAATGACCTTTGACCTGTTTCTTCAGAAACAGGCATCAGGGTAATTCTTAGTATACATGGCTAAAGGTTGAAGTTAATGTCATTGTATTTTGATTCCCAAAACCTCACTAATTTTCAACATTTCTCTTCTCGTTTATTATTATAAATTTTTATACTTCTGGTGACACAAACATATGACATGCTCCTTTAACATGACAAAAAAATCTGCAATTTGCAAATTTCATTCCTGAAATATCTACCCAATATTATTGTCTCCAATTTTAATTATCATTTACAATTAAACCCTTCTCCTGTGTTTAATGCTACGGGAAACTGCAACTTTCAATAAACAGAAAGGATACTGAAAATACCTAATGTCATGTTGAAAAATTTCTTGCAGGACTTTTTTTGAATCACTACCAGCACAAGCATTTCCAAGTTACTTAAAACATTTTAAGGAGAAAGGAGTATTATGAATTTGCAATTTCATGTGTTCCGTCCTTTCATTTAAATGCTCAGGGGAAACTAGTTAGACAGGCATACATTTCAAAGCAAGGACAGAATGCAAACATGATTTTTTCTGTTCTCTACAGTCAATATAGCTTGAGGTTGCTAAAATTCTAATGGATCCTATGTGGAAATTACAGATAGAGAGACTTTTTAATAAAAATGCATTGCCGCAAATCAATGCTAATACACATGCAGCAGTTTAATTCATAGAAATGCAGTCTTTTCTGAATTAGCTGAGAGATTACTGAATAAAACTTTGCTAATATTTTCACTTTCACTTTGCAAGGGAAAACCTCAAAAGGAAAACCATAAAGTGAACTTTGACCCTGATTTGATAACAATCTGCACCTTTTCAATAAAAGCAGGAACCAAAATGTCAGCTCTCTTGCCGCCATAAATGAGTTGATTCTTTATCTGAGTGAGAACTACACAACAAAATAGCCATTTCCTGCTCTGAAACTTGCTACGAACCTATCAGGTTTTTCAGTGCATGTGACCTTTGACCTCCTGTTTCTTCAGAACTAACCATGGGCTGGGGATAATTCCTGGGATATGGCTGAAGACTAAATTATGTCATTGTACTTTGCTTTTAAAAAAATGCAGCATTTTTCAACATTTTGCCTGTTGTCATTCATTATCATAATCCTCTTGCATATCTGAAAAAAAATCACTTGACATTTCCCAATTGAAAATGACTGCAAATTCAGTTAACTCACAACTCTGTAGAAATTTTCTATGGCTGATATTCTAATCATTGATAGTATAGGAACCAATTTATAATTTAACTCCTCAGTTTTCGTCAACAACCCATGAAACTAAAACTCTCCAACAAACATGGCAAAAATATCATTCCAGAAAGCCGATATATGGGACACTGCAAATTTTTGCTTGCAAGCCGAATGAGCATTTCCAAAATGCAATACTTTGAGAAGCATGGAGTTTCATGATGTACATGTCTTGTGTCTTATGTCATGTCAACTGTGACAGTCCTTTTATTTGCAAACAGTCGAAATAAATTACTGAAAGACAATCCTTAATAGAGGAAACATGTTTTCTATTGTCCACAGTCAACATTCAAACTGTTGGTGTCAAGACCGGGGGTCAAGACTTCATGCTGCTTAACTCTGATTGATAATCACATAAACAATGGCTATACAGATGTTTTAAATGCTCTTTGCCATTCATTGTTGTTTAAATGCAACATATGATTCACTGGATTCACAGAAATGCTCTTATACGTTGTAATTCTGAGAAAACTAAATGAAAACTCTACTTTCACTTTTACTTTTAGAGGTTAAACAAGACACAGAAGGAGACACAGAAGGAGAATATCAAAGTATGTTTTGGGTGCAGCTTACCTATTAATAAATACAGAAGTTGAATCAATAAATTGTTGACAAACATGGCAGTTCAGCATATCTCAATCTGATTCAAATCAGATCTACAGCAGAAGTGCTTTGTTTTCATATTGCCACTTTCATATTTGCTGACCCAGTTTGCCTCTCATATGAATGCAATTACCAACTAAAAATGAATATAGAGGGCACAAAAACAGAGAGAAAAAACCAATATGTACATCTGATTTTTTAACTCAGATTATGCATTATGCAGTGACAAGACCAACTTGCTCAGATACACATGTTGTGCTTGTTTCTGGTTTCATATTTGTTGTATTTCTGCAATTAACATGTGTCTATGTTCTATCATAACCCTGAGTGTCAAAAAATGTTCATGATCTGAAAATTTGTGTTTAATTTGGACTTTAATTCAACATGCTAAATTAATCTGACATTGAAACCTAATTGTAAAATTAATATTACATGCACACCTGAGTGTTGTCGAGTTGCTGTCAATTATAAGGTTATATAATGATCATAAAGGAAGAGATGTAGTACACATTCACACACATCTATAGAATCATTTAAAAATGTTCAAGATTGCGCTTTTATAAGGAAAGAAATACCAATGAAATAGGCAGCGAACTCTATTGACCTCAATACATCTGCCAGGAGGAACAAGACCATTAATCCTTGGGGGACCACCAACCACCCCACCCCACCCACCCCCACCCACACACACACATACACACACACATACACACACACAAGCAATACCATCAATAAACAGTCATTCCAATGGGAATTCTATGACAAGATATATTTTCTTCTTTCACTTTAAGTTGCCCAAGTTGACCTGGCATGTTGTTCTCCATTGTGATGATGACCTTTGACCTCCTTCAGAACTGATATCAGGTAATTCCTGGTATTGGTTAAATCTTTAAACTAGTTTGTCCACTGAAATGCAGTAATTCTCAACATTTTGACTGGACAGTAGAGAAACCCGCTTTTCTGTAGTCCACAATCAGCATTCAAACTGGGACACCAGGGTTAAGACCTGCACATTGCTTAATTCTGAGAGATTATCAGAGAGATAATGAAATGCTCTTTTTTTATTTTTAGTTACAAGAGAACTGAAATTAAAACTTTGTTAAATTTTTTACTTTCACTTTGTAACATGCTTCAAGGAATTGTGACATTTGTCCCTGCATTTCTAAACATTTGTTGTCATATTGCAGTAAAACTTTCAAAGGTGGAAAACACAAACACTTAATTCCCAATACTTGCTGGCTTTTAATGTTGTTAATTTTCTAAAGTCTTCACGCAAATAGACTGTTTTAATGTTAGGGTGTTCATTAGCGTTAAGTTCTTTAATTATTATCTTTAATCGGGCTATATACAAAAAAAAAAACATGATCTAGCTAGCTGGATACTGTGACAAGAATCAATATTTGTAAAGTGGGTCCAGAAATTACCTGGTCTGGTTTGTCTGCCATGATTAACCTTGAAGACAACACAGCTCCTGTCTGAAGATCTAGTGGAATAGCAGTAACTTCAAGTTGTACTGGCTTTCCATCAAAGTTCACTTTGTGAACTCTCTTCTCCTTTTCAAGTACTGTTTGAACGACTTCTGTAAATAAGATATTGCATATAACAAATTGTTAAAATCACACTAGTTCCACATGTTTCAGATGCACCATCAGATATCAGTGAGTGCAAATACTCATAGTCAGTGTCGTGGGCTCTTGTCCCAGAACTGAGGAGTTCAAACATACCCGACAGTATTTTCAAAGATAAAATTTAATATAAGCCCATATTTGTTACGTATTTTTAACGATGTTGTATGCTACATTATCACGTTATGATCATCATTAATAATTATCATTGGGTCACTTTATAATTCAGCAAACTCTTAGTACTAGCTTCAACCAGCCTGTCGACTGACCGTGGTGACCCAGTTGGGTCGTCTGTGATCGGACCATTTTAATACTATAATAGTTTCTCAGACCAATTTGCAATAGATGTGTTCTTCATACAGGTGTCCGAAGCTTTGTCAAGTTAGAAATACATAGACTAGTGTCTGCTGGTGGCTTGTCGGTCTAATTCTACTGACATTCCCTTCAGATGGTAATCACCAAATCAGCTCGCTTTGTTCGCTGCGTATGATAGATTCAAGCTAGACCGCAACCTGAGTCAGACGCCACGGGAAGACAGCTGCTAGCTGCACCACCAGTTGTCTAGCCCGTAGCGTCTGCACGTCTGTCAGTATGGCCGACGCGGCAGTATGCGACATATACTATAATATTGCCGTGCACAGGTACACTATTGTTCAGACTCTAGGGTGGGGCAAAATGGGGAGAAAATAATATTTTGTCTCATCGAAAGCATTCAATCGAACGGTATGAGACCTGCGCCGCCGGGATAGCTACTTCCACCGAAGTTCTCTGTGTACGTACCTTTACCGTTTTTGAACACAACGACGAAGGCACGCTCTGTCGCAGATCCTGCGTGCGAATAAACCGAGTTTACTTCACCATCAGGGCCTGAGATGACCGTCCGTTGGAAGTGAATCTGAAGTCTGTCGGTTGCAGTGCACTCGTCGACGTTTAAGGGAACGCCTCTTACCAGCAAACCCTGCGAAGTTTCGGCCATAGTCTGACCAAAAAGGCTGCGATGCCGCTGTGCGCGCACTGCTGCTTCGTCCACAAGTTCCTCTTCGGGGATTCCCCGTGATATCGCAAGTTCTGATTGGCTCACACTTTATATGAACGTCATCAGTCATCAATAGGCGTCCTCACTTGCGGGGAAATCCACCGATGATAATGTACAATAGCAAGCTCCAGTTTCCGACGAAAGAAAACATAGGTTGCCGTCTGAAACTCAACATCGGCCATTTTGAAAATAAAGTAAACAAATAGGACTTTGAACGACAGAAGTTCTGCGTAATGGTTGATCGGTTGGTTGTCTTCGTCCTGCACTGTGACTGAAGGCGCGGCGATTACTGGTAGACCAGTACAATACAAAAGGTGAGTGATCCAGGTTTACCGTTCGTTTTATATGTCGATGACACCGAAAGAATCCTTCCCAAACGACTTCGATATTATGTAGCCATTTTTAACCGCATGATGACTCATAAACACACCCATGAGCTCAGGTGTCGAACCAGTTGAGGAAATCTGATGTTGTTTTTGTCAGTTTTTGATCGTAAAATATGTGTAAAAGGAACTTCAATCACACGGGACCCAGTAATCTGGTTGTTGTTGTTTGTATAGTAGGCTTACATTACGTTTGAAACAACATCACTATAGTTATGTTCGTTGCATTGTATTGGTCAACAACAACAACAACAACAACAACAAGACTAATAAAAACATAAACAACAATGCAAACAACAACAACCAGATTACTGGGTCCTCTGTACTTCATGTAATCGACAAGAAATACTGAAGTTGGACAGTGTGCTACTACAATCTCTATAAAGGGATAAAGTCGGCCATTTTAATGAATTTTGTTTGATACGAGATACTACTTATCTTGTTTGACATGCTGAAAGATACTGGATGAATGGGTGACTATGCATGTAATCGACCCCGGTTTTAGACAAATTAAATGAAACCATCGCCAAAATCTTAATGGTCATGACAATTTAATTAATTCATTTTCGCGATTGTTTCATTTAATGTCTAAAACGGGATCGAATATATGCATGGTCACCCATTTATTCAGTATCTTTCAACATTTCAAACAATATAGAAGTATCTCGCATTAAACAAAATTCATGAAAAATGGCCGACTTAGTCCCTTTAATTCATATTTACTTTGTTACAATAATGGATCCCACCACCCAGGCGCTCCAGCGTCTATCACAGTCCCTCTTAGTGACTGTAGTTATATAGAGGAGGAAAAAAGACGCCCTCTTGACATACAAATGGATGCAAATGATGCCATTAAATATTAAGCAACTTTGTTTTTAAAATCTCGACATAATCACACGGACTTGACTGTAGAAAGGACCTTGCAAAAAGCGACTAATACTAGAAAGCTCTGAAATGTAATCTCCACTAATGACCTTCTCCTCCCTTACTTGGTTTTTTTTTTACAGTTTTAGTATACTGCCTTTTGGCCCCATGGTATAACTCTATGAGCATCTCCCTAGTAACATCTCTTTACCAGAAAAGTGAAAAATTTTCTTCGGTGTGGATTAAGAAGTACAATATTGAAATATTGAATATTGAAAAAACTTGTCCATATGAAGATGCATGAAACTTATGAAGCAGATATTACAGCGGTTGGCGTTGAACCGTTTGCGTTGAATTGTTGGTAATACCAGTGTACGTACTGTCAAAATTAAGTTTAATTTTTCATCTCGATTATTATCATTATTATTATCATAATTGTTGTTGTTGTTGTTGTTGTTATTGCAGTTGTTGTTCTTAAAATAAAAACATCAAATTTCTGTCATTATTGTATATATACAGAAGTACCAAACTGCTCATGAATGCTGAATGACGTTCAGAATTTGTGCTAAATTCACACTTAGAACAGACCCTCGAAAATAGAGTTACAGCATTGCACATTAATGTGCTGTCCCGGTACTGCTCCGGCACTCTCGTATTATTTATACAGTCACAGGAAATGAAACTGTTCAATAGCAGCCTCACAATTTAAGGGTATAATTGTACTCATGCACACGCAGTAAATGAGCAATAATGGATGCTTCTTCTCCATACACGTTCTATCAAGGTTAATGGGACATCGGTTGTCTTTTCACCGTGACGGTAACATATAGACAGGTTTCCATTCTTGTTGTTATTAAAACATGAAAACAGTTTACGTCTTCCTTTGTCACAGAGAATTTAAGTGCCATCGCAGTACTGCTTGGACTCTAGACATGGCGTCCCGTAGCGTTCTCGTCACCGGTATTCCACGACGTGAAGGTGGCAATGTCGACAGAATGAAGGATCAGATCACCATCTACTTTCAAAAGAAGTCAAATGGAGGTGGTGATGTTGATTTAGTCTTGTTTCCACTGTCATCCAAAAGAAAAGATGCAGCTATGGTGTTTTTTAACGATAAAGCAGGTATATACAATAATCTGGTGCCGATGTTGCATTATAGCATTTACATATTAATCATTTATTTAACGGAGCAAAACATGTATTTACATTTTCATTTTTTGATTCAATGATTTGCAGTCACGTATACATTTAAATCGTAGCGTCCAACATGATCAGCTGTTGCTTGACTTTGCTATTGCAATAGTGGTCATGGTGGCGTTACAATGGCGTTACAATCGTTTCCACAAATCGTGCATGAATTCACCTACCGCGATAGAAGCAATGTACTATTTTTAGTAGTGTAACTTGTGACAGTGTATATAAAATCTCTCTCTCTCTCTCTCTCTCTCTCTCCAGTTATAGATACAGTGTTGAAAAGAAAACATCGTCTTTTCGAAAGTGAGGTGAAGGTCCAACTTAAACCTCCAGAGGTAAGCTGAGTAGATGCAGATAAACCTGGAACAGTACTAGAATATTCATAACAATTGAAAAGGAATAGAGCACAAATAGTTAAACACGCAGTTCTCAAACTCAAAAGAAAGAGCAGGCTGAGGCTGACATTTTGTTTAGAAATTGTATGGACATCTCAATTATACACATTCAGTTAGACTGGCCCCAGTCGCCTAACCTGTTTTTTTTCTGGGTGGCAATTACTGCCTGGGCCTAACTGTAGGCCATCGCGTTCACCCTAAGCCCTACGGGACAGCCTGCTAGAGTGTAATGCTTCAATTTCGCGATCACCTCAACACTAACGCGAAAGTCGGCTGAAGTTTATTCCTTCAATTGACTATATTTATATGCCCACAGACTTGGCGCAAGTTCAACATTCAGTCTCTCTATATATACAACGTAAATAAATGATATGTTAAGTTCATTTGCCACATATTTGTCTGTTGTTTCTTTTGCAGCCATTTAGTAATGTCCGTGCGGTGATATCTGCGGAGATGCTAGACTTAATCGGAGAGCAAGAAGAATTTTTCGAGAATTTATCAGCTAAAACTGGTATAACCTCACACACAGAAAACACAAAAGAAGGGAAAGCATTCATTGTAGAGGGGGGATATTATCAGTTTCAAAATGTTCAGAGGTTCTTTGAGAAGTACATCGATGATAAAATTGAAGACGAGGGCAAGCAATCTCGTAGATCCGCTGGCCAGAGCAAGGATAAAGCTGAACACACTGGAAAAGATGTTCAACTTAAATATCCACCTGATGAAAAATTTACGCCCAGTAGTCACGATGTTCCAGAAACATTGACATCACAGGCGTGGAATACAAGTCAGTTAAATCCGCAAGCTAAAAGCACAGACGGAAATCCAGAGAAAATGAAGTTAGGCATTCAAATTCCTTGCGACAGAGAAAGTCAAAAGCAAGACGAAGCAGCGACTAGGTGTGGGTTGATTGAACCAGGTGTGCGTGAAGATGAGAAGACTGATGACTCAGATGAGAGTTCATATGTTCTACGGGTTAATCCAGATATATTTGCATTCGTAAAACATGTTCATAACCATCAGTTTTCTGAAATCAAAAGCACTCACCGCATTAAAGTCTCACAAAAACCACATGATAAGGAATCCCTTGTTAGGCTCTATCCAAATGATCCCAGCGCCCACTCGAAAGATAATCTCGAGAAAGCACAGTCCGCGATTACAAAGTTGTATCAAGATAGCGTTGTTGACTTATGCCAGAGAAAAATGAACGTTGCTGCTTCTGAATCGGAGTTGACAAAGGCAGGAGCTGAAGTTGTAATGAAACATCCAAAGGTTTACGTAAAGATGCAAAGTAATGAAATGGTGTTCTATGGAAAGGAACGAGACATTGAAAATGCAAAATCAACACTAAGACGTGCACTCGGCCTTCTAGATCGAGAGGATAATGACAATGCAAATGAAATGGGCCGTAAGTTCGACTTTGATGATAAAGCATCGACCGAAAACCCAAGCAATGAGCCAAACGTCCCGAGAGGGAGACGTCATGCAAGACGAGACCCGACTAGCCCGACATATAATAATAATCTCTCAAGTGGCTATCGCCGAGAAAGAGGTATGGAATACAATGATCGATGTCAGTTTACCTTGAATGATATTTCCATTCAAGTCTACCGAGGTGACATCACTCATGAAAACACTGATGTGATCGTTAATGCAGCAAACGAAGACCTCGATCACATCGGAGGACTGGCTGCTGCTATCTCTGATGCCGCCGGCTATCAACTACAGAGTGAGTGTAAAGATATCCTGTACCGTCGAAACTACCAGCCACTCGCAGCATCTGAAATTGTCCCCTCTAGAGCGTATACCCTGCCATGTAAACATGTCATACATGCAGTTGGTCCAAGGTGGTATCGTTTTAAAGACAAGAGCTACTGTATCAGTCTGCTGAAAGAGACGTTCCAAAACTGTCTCAGCTGTGCCGACAGAGATCTTAAAGTCCGTTCAATTGCGATCCCAACAGTGAGTTCGGGAATCTTTGGCGTTCCGAAGCCGGTCTGTGCGCAGGCCTTGTTTGATGCGGTGACAGAATTTTGTAGCAGTCAGACGTCGAATGGAATATTGAAGGAAATCAGACTGGTGAATATTGATCATGAAAGCACTGAAGAGATCCTGAAGATATTTAAAGGACAGAGACCACCCACTGCTAGACATCAGGATGAGATGAGGAGGAGTGCTGGATTGGAGGATGCAGACTTCCGAGCTCCAAGGGAAAGATGGGAATCTCCGGACCGAGGAAAAGGAAGGACATATCTTGCAGAAATAAGCGATGATGATTCATACGATTCTGACCTTTAAATGTCTCAGTCACAACCCCCCCCCCCACCCTAGCGTGTACTCGCCCTTTGCATACCAGCTGGGAGAATAGGGATTGTATAAATGGACTAAAAACCCATTTCATCCCATTTCCCGTGGTGAAGGTCAAACTTTCCTGTGTAAAAGATACGATAGGACTAACTCATAGTTGTGAAAGAGTGAAATTAGCAGGCTCACAAATTTGAGTCTTTATGCTTTCATAGGAAATTCTATCAACATGTAGTTAGCTGCTCTGTTGTTGTCCTCGACCATAATATACCCTGAATAGGTTAATCGAATCTTACTACATGTATACCTGATCCAAATCGGATTTTCATACATATGAGCAACGTTCAGAATACTATTTTGGGTAGGGGTCTTTCTTTTTTTGAAATCCACTCTTTGATATTTGTTACATTTTTTGTCCATTTGAATCTAATTTTAGAAATTTGTGATATTTTTTTTTGTTTAGTTATCACTGTAAATTTGGAAACTTGTTTTCGACTTCAATACTCCACATATGCCCTCACATATGGTTATTTTGCTGGGCGTTTCTAGTTCGACGGTATAAGTGATTTCCTGGGTCCCTTAGGTATGAATTCATACTATTCAACAAAGAAGTTTTGTTTCGTCACAATATGATACATAACAATGACTTGAACGACAAGACACTTGCAGGCCATTGTTATGACAACATTTAACGAATGTAAGAATGGCTTCTCTGCCCACAAACAGTAACACAGGGAACCCAAAATTGTTGTTGTGGGTAAATATGGTCCAAGGGTACCAATTTAAAGGGACATTAGCTGTAACTTTTGACTAATTTTTCACTACTCTGTTTCAATGTATCAACTACAGAAGTTTACTATTATCCGATCATAATGACCAATGCCCGGTGTCCTGCTTGCGAACACAGCCTGTATATGTGAAATGACCATTGTTATTGTTATTTTTATAGTTGATAAATGTATTCTAGTCCGGACCTGAATACAAAATTTCAATACCAATGCAGATTAAACTCATATAGGGTATATTTATGAGCTAAATATTAGGAATTTCTCAATGGTTCAGGGATTCAAACCAGAAACTGCAGATGCATACACAGAACAAACAAAATAAAAAAAATGACCAAAGTTACAACTAATGGATCTTTAAATTGTTAAGATCACTTTTTGTTGTTCCACATCGTTGTCTTCTTTATTCACAAGAAGACAAATTACATCATTGTATTTTGACCGTGAGTTCAAATATGGTGATTAAGGTTGAATATTATGGAAATAACGGGCGACGCGCTGACCATTAACGTTTATTTGTGGGCAAGGGCGAGAGGAAAGCCAAAAATTAACGGGCGAGGCTTGCCGAGCCCGTTAATTTGGCTTTCCTGGAGCCCGCGCCCACAAATAAACGTTAATGGTCAGAGCGGAGTCTGTTATTTCCATTATATTATCAGCGAACCCAAGAAAACCGTCAAAATTTGCGAAAATTTCAGGAGCGAACGACAACTGGGCCCCAGAAACTGAGCAATACGCGACGCACTGTCACGCGCGCTATAAAAAATTGGCAAATCCGGAAATGTTTTCAGAAAATGTATCTCAACTTGACCTACAAGTGCTCCATTTTATTTTGTGATTGATTATGATTTACGTTTGGCTATAAAATTACGATACTTTGAGTTGTTAATCTTATTATTCATATTCACGGGCATGTAAACAAACCATTACTGTGTATTTGTGGTCAGTCACGTGGTTCAGTTCGACCAATCAAAATGCGACGGGCAGGGCATGGTAATATAATTTCGTTTGATGTATAGGTTAGCTAGTCATTGAGTAATTTAAGAGCTATAATATAAATTGAACCAACTGTCAAGGAAGACAGGTTTTAAGACCTTGGACTTTGCCTGTTTTGCAGTATACACCTGTAGAGTAACATGAATCATCATTTATAGCTGTCTTTTACTGTATATCGATTTGTTGTCATTGTGTGTGCTATCAATGACCACTGCAAATTGTAATTTACCGCATGGTCCCGTACTAAAGTTGCATTGCGGGATTCTGTTTTTCAAAAATCCAATACCGCCCTTCGTGAAAATCAACATTTGCCCTGCATAAAATGATTCAATACGTTTCACTATTTTCGTGTCGTGATCTTGATTAGAAGTGGGAGGAGGGCCTTAGTTAATAAAAAAATGTACTAAATAGGGTAGTACAAAATATGACAGAGATAACAACAGTGACAAAGTCAAATCCCGTGCAAAAAATAAAGTTACTTATTTAGCGTAGCATTATTCGATGTAAGTAAAGCTTTGTTTTTCAAGTATAATCTATATTAAAGTAAATACACAATCATTGACGTTTATGGGGACAATTTAAAGTATGACAAGCAAAGTAAGTAAGCTACGTAGATATAAACAGACATTTCGATTCTTTTTCAACTGTGACTTCATGTTTCCGGATTTTAATACTCTATTGGATTGATTCATATTGTCCTTTACCAATGATATGTTTTTTGGATAAAGATATTTTCCTTATCTTTTAACCCTTTTGGATAGGAGTGTTTATGAAGTAAAGCGGAATTCGCATGTATGCTATTGTTACAGTCGTAACACTACTTGTATGAGTTAAACTTCATCGTATGATGCTGCTTCTTAATCAGACGATTTAGGAGGAGGAATATAAAGTAATGATCATGCTATTTTTATGTACAGTAAAACATTTTATGCCTGTTGAATTACCACAAGTCAAATCAATAGGCATTTAGTGCACTTGAAAGGACACAGCGTAACATGCGTAACTCAGTGCATTTAGGGTTGTTTTTGAAGTGGTCAATATTACAGCTTTTGGTTGATGTGACGTTTTAGCGAAAAAAGATATGTACGACTTACATATATTAACTCTTTGTTTTAAAGATTATTTATAATTCTACGTATGCAGGATAATTTTCACAATCATTGTGCACTTTCAATATATGATCAAAGTAGTCTTTTCTCTTTGTTTTCACTTTTGGGGAGAAACCGTTAGATCGTGGAAGAAGCTTATCGGAATTCAGATTGCAATTTTCCCTGAATTGTTGATAAGCGCACTGTATATTAGATTCCACAGTTTTTGCATTTCCAGCTAGAAGGGCAACAGTGACGCTAAGATGCATTCAAAAACATTGGCAGCGCACATTGAAATGTAGTCGATATGTCTAAATTAGCAAATGAAACAGTCTTGTTACCCATTTAACTGACCATATTAAAAACGAAGACCCGGGTGTTGCAATTCTGGTGCACACGCTTTTCACGAATAGAGAAAACAATAAATGACTTAAATATTTCAGTTTTGAGTGATGTGTTGACACTGATGACAAAAATGCTTCAATCCCATAATTTTTTTACATGTTGAGACTCCTTTGTCTCCTTTTCATCGTCATATGAGGTCTTCTGCTTCGCAAAAGTCGGAGAAGGAGGCACTATGACCCTTTTTTTCAAAATATTCAGCTACCATCTTTTCAGCTTATTCTTTTCACATGCACTGTGAAGACGAGGTCAACGGAGGTAATCTCATAGACTGCTTCTCAGCTGTGACCATTGTACCAAACAAATGAGGACGAATGACATCACAGCATTGTTCTCGACCGTACTGGCACTGTAATTTAGGTCAAATACTCGTACTTTATCCACTGGTTTACAGGTTGCCGATAAGAGCGGTTAGCAACAGGAAAGCCATTCGTACGACAATAACTCGTTGTTTTGTCAGTCACAAATAAATAATTACCTGCCAGTGTATTTTAAGATACTTCGGACTGTAACTACTCAAATTACAGACGTCAGTTAAATAGCTTATCGATGCAAATATTTGCTTTGTGGAAGTATTGTCATATTTTATGTACGGAATCAGGCGGATACAGCGGACAGTACATAACAACTACGAAGAGTGGTCATATCGGAAGTGAACATATCTTCAAAATTATATTCGTCAAAATATACACGCCGTCTAGTAAAATTCCGAAGTCATTTCAAGAATAACTTGTAAATTCACGGTGATGTAAATATATAACTCTGGCTTTTTCACTTTACTAATTTTGAAGAACTCTTGTGACGACAGGTGGGTTTGTACCCATACGCAAATACGTGCAGATTCTGTCGGTATAGCGAGTGCTTCAATCTTCTATTGTCGTGATTGCCTGCCCACCTCATCGGAATTTTCATAATGGCTAGCTCGGTGACACCTGTTCTAGTAACTTTGTTTCATTGTTTTGTTGTGCCGCACCTTTGAAATTCGACATTCCCTTTCTAAGTATAAACAATGGTCAACATATAACCAAGAGCTCTCAGATGTCATAAACCCAATGCACTTTGAACTTTGCCAGAATCAAATGAGTCCTAAAACAGCTGGGGAACAATTCACTGTGTTACTTGACGGGTTTTTGTCTTCCAAACCGAGCTGGTGGACAATGAAAAGAGTTCGTATATCGAAGCCATGAACCAAAGACTTTGACTGAAGCCAAAAGAAAGAAAAATGCATTGCGAAGAAAGGCATATGGTACGGATGGCACGGAAGAAGACAGAAAAGCTTTCGCGAAGCGGTCAAGATCGTAAGTTACCTCAAGAAACAGAACAGGGCAAATAATATTGATAAGTCGACGATTCACCAAGAAAAGCTCTATAGAAATAACTTTTTCGCTTTTGCAAAAAAATGTACCGCTGGTGATTTGACAACTGTACCAACAAAACGACATTTACAAAACAGGAGGCTAATGCATTTTATCCATCAAAATATGCTAATGAAGCTGTCATTAATTTGACACAACTATCTTGGTTCCCCTGGATACCAACAACACAAAATACGTCATTTGATCTAAGTCTGTTAGACAAAAGATATTAAGCACATTTTGAAATCAAAGAAATCTAAATCGGCGCCAGTGATGATGGAATTCTTTATGGGCTTCTTAAAAAGCTACCAACTACTCATCGATTTCTAGCAACTATGTTCACAAAACAGCTCCATTATGGTGATCCACCAGAATCATGGTCTCAATGCCGTATTTCGTTGCTTTATAAAGGTGGTGACTCTCATGACCCGTCTAACTTTCGAATGATAGCTCTTACATCTTGTATTGGTAAATTGTATCATCAGATACTAACGAACAGATCACTAAACTACCTTTTAATGAACAATCTCATTGACAATACAACACAGAAAGCTTTTCTACCTGGTATCAGTGGTTGCATTGAACATTCTCGATGCTTAACAGAAATTGTTGCTGATGCTAGACATAAAAAGAGAACAGTTCATGTAACATTCTTTGATTTAGCCGATGCATTTGGTTCAGTTAGTCATCAGTCAATCAAACACACTCTTGAGAGGAATGGATTCCCGCCAGCTGTTGTACAATATGTTGATAGATTATACAGTAGACTTTCTGGTTATGTTCAAGGTCCAGGTTGGAAGTCTGACCACTTTGCATTTAGAAAGGGCACCGTTTCAAGGTGATCCATTTTCACCTGTTCTTTTCACTCTCGTGTTCGATCCATTTATTATTATTAAACTTTATTTCAGACAGGTACAAGGACCGTCCATAGAATCAAAAAAGCTACACAGTACACCAAAAAAGCACAACACCAAACTACAAGAAAGTACAGACAGATTACAAAAACACACATTAAAAACAGGAACCCTGAGAGACAATAAAAAGCAATTCTAAGACTAACGATACAGAAGCTGTCTCCAATAAGATTGCAATCCAGAATACCTACAGTCTGACAAAAGTAAAACTCTTAGAAGACTGTTGTCGGTACATTGCAGTCTCCGGACAAGACTGTACACAAGTCTTCTTCTAAAGACTATAATACAGTATCTCAAACAATTTGAAAAATCCCATGGTTATGTTCTTAATGATCAAAAAATCATAACCCTTCCATACGCCGATGACTTCATTTTAGTAACAAATAACAAGCGTAAGCATCAGAAATTGATGGATGAGGTTCAGAGGATTACGAAAACAATGAATCTACATTTGAAGCCATCTAAATGTAAGACCCTTTCAATTTGCAGTGGTCAGGCTAAAGCTGTGCCATATTATATCGACGATAGTCAAGTAGCTCTGGTTAAAGACGCTCCCGAAAAGTTTCTTGGTTCATGGATTACTTATTCAGGTACATCACAAGCGGCTTTCGCCTAAGTAAAAGACAAAATTACCAGTATGTTATCAAATATTGATTCTTCATTAGTAAGACCTGAATATAAGTTGCATGTATATTCCAAGTATATGCTTTCTTCAATTAGGTTTATGTTAACTGTACATGATCTGACAAAATCACAAAGAAGCTTTCTAGATAGTATTACAACTAAATATATCAAAAAGTGGTTAAATATTCCTTCTCATGGTGCCACTTCGGCAATTATTTACAGTCAACAGGGGCTTGCCATTCCGCTCATCTCCCAGGTGTACAGTGAATGTCATGCACATACTGTAGCACACTGTCATATCAGGGCAGATGACCGGGTTATGGCAGCCATGAATGCCACAATAGCACGGGAGGAATCTTATAGTAGGAAATCATATGGCAACATTGAAGCTGCTGCCATAGCAACAGATGCTGTTAATGCAGCAACAGGTAGTAAGTGGGACCATGTGAAGGAAAACATCAAACAAATTGTTACAACAAAATATCAGTGTCATTGGATGGATAAAATAAAATCTCTGGTTGTTCAGGGAAAATTCCTGGCGCTTCTTGCAGAAGAAAAGTCAGACTTACATGGAGAAGCATTATCTATAACATGCCAAAAAAAATCCTCAGCTTCGCAGTCAGAGCAGCTATTGACTGTCTTCCAACGTTCAATAATCTACATAGATGGGGTAAGAAAATTTCCTCAAAGTGTAAACTTTGCGGTAATACCCAAACCCTTCATCATGTTCTGAATGGCTGCAAAATCATGCTTGAACAGAATAGATACACGTGGCGACATAATAATATTCTGAATTATATTTTTGAAATTTGTGCTTCATCAGTTATGGACACATTATCTATTAACGCCGATTTACCAGGTCATACAAAAGGTACCATCCCGCACAATGTTTTACGTACACCTGACCGTCCTGATCTTGTTATTCTTTTCAGTAATGTACAAAGAATGATCATTTTTGAACTGACATTACCATTTGAATTTAATATCGAGAGACGTCATAATGACAAATGCATGAAATATTCCCATCTTGTTAACTCTTTACAAGCTCAAGGTTATTCGACTGAACTCATTTGTTTTGAAGTCCGGTCGAGAGGACAAATAACGACAGACAATAAACTTAGACTTCTACAACTTCTTAAGGCACTGAAATTAAGTAAACAGCATAAAACAGTGATACGTGATATCAGTAAACTATGCCTTATCTCAAGCTATTGCCTATTTCATGCAAAAGATGAACCATCATGGTGTGAGGCTTCAATATTGTCTTCTTCCAAAAGTGCAACTACTAAATAGCATTGTATATGTACATTTACCAACCAATCTATATGTTCATCGGTATTACACAGATTTGCTTATGTTTTGCGCAGGTTTTTCCTTGTCAAATGTTTTATTGCTTGTTTTTTTTTTTTGGCAAGATGTTATACGTCATGTTCTTCATTGTTATTGTATTGTTTTGTTTGCCCTGCCTCTTGCCAGTTCGAGGAACATTTTGCCTTTCTCATATTCGGCTGAGGACCTGGGTTTTATTGTGTATCTTCTTTTTATTGATTATGAAATAAAAAGTGATTTATATATTTGTGGAAGTATTGTCATATTTTATGTATACGAGTGTGATGAGGTATTTATGTTTTAATGTTCAGTACCCTGTCAACATGTAAGGTTTTCTATTGTGATTTCTATCCATCTTTCGCCACTTTGAATATTAAATACCACGCATTGCTAACTGAACAGATTTGCCAGCCGAGAATATACAAGTATTTCATCTTGTTGTCTGAATTCTGCCAGGCATTCTCATGGACGAGTTTTCTCACATGAACGATTCTCAAATACACTTAGATCGAATAGATCAAAATTAGTTGGATATTTGATTGTTTGTAAATAATGCATGCTCCTGGCCACAAAGTTTTTTTATCGTCATGCGTTGTGTTAATGTGCGCCCTCTAACGGTCAGATGGCGAACCCTAGCTCTCGACAGTGTTCACCATCTTTACCGTCGAAATACAGATTCTGAAAATAAAGACTAAAACATTATGAACACCGACCATTCTACCTTATGATAAAAAGTGCGATTTAATTCATGTTTTAACGCGCATTTATGATTTGATTTAGTCTTCAAAATGTCCTAACAGCAGTGGTTCACA
This sequence comes from Ptychodera flava, assembly GCF_041260155.1. NCBI lineage: Eukaryota > Metazoa > Hemichordata > Enteropneusta > Ptychoderidae > Ptychodera > Ptychodera flava. The sequence continues at coordinate 22,842,806 of NC_091947.1, read as the reverse complement.
ATTTGCTGTAGACGGCGCTACCGGGTAAGCGTATGAGATACAAGCGAACTCTGGAGGGCGTCTCCATGGATGCGACCGTTACATTTATTTACATTGAAATATGTCCATCGATGTGGCCATGTTCTTTATCAATGTAAGGCAGACACGGTAAAGTGATATGATTAAGTCATAACTTTAAGAGTTTAGGAGTTTTGTGTATATCAAGGAAAAAAAATGAGATTATACTTAGCTATGAACTAAATCAGTGTCGATATATGAAGTTCAAGTAAAGACATTCTTGGCTGTACATTGTACGCTCCTCAAATAATATTGGCCTCTCAATTAATGAATAAATAACAAAACAAATCTGAAAGACGCTAACTTTCTTCTATATCACATAATGGAAAGTTTGAACTCCCTTGGTAATGTTTATGACATTTCTCGGATGGAATTAAAACAGTAATTGATACAAGGGCAATAAAAATGGTAAAATGCGCTTCGGGACAGATATTCAGACTCAAATTTTTGACAATATTTTGCTGATATGCTACTTTCTGGACTAATTTTAAAGCTAATGGATATATCGTTCCAATTTTGTTTTATTTTCTCCGTGTCGGGACGAGGTAAATGAAAGATGATCGTTGCATGAAGAATATTCTGATATAGTGAAGTGAGGTACAAACTATGGGGACTATCTTTTCTATTCGTTTTGATATTGGAACGATGTCAGTTCATTTCCTTAAGGAAAGGTTTTGCGGTCTTGTGTATATATATATATATATATATTATATATATATAATATATATATATATATATATATATATATATATATATATATATATATATATATATATATATATATATATATATATAAATGGGATATTTATACTTTGAAGAACTACTAAAACTGTCCTCACACGTAGCACGTTGTAAAACTGGAATTAATTTCGAAATTCAATGTATTCGTATCTTGATTTCTCCCGCCGTCTCATCCATTCACGTAATATTTGCAACAAAATTGGCAATGGCAATGCTGAAAATACTTTTCCTGCACAGTTAATAATGATTTTTTTTTTGGAGAAAGTTAAGCATTTATGAGCTCGAGATCCCTCTGATTTTGAAGTTACACTATCGAAAACAAGGAGATTGCGGTTCACTAGTGTGAATAGCGTTAGTGATCCCTTATACAACATATCCTGTGGTTGCATTCAGTGCTGCTTTTGCGAGAATATTCACATTCCTGGCAAACCGACAAAGGCACCTGATTCCAGAAGTGACGTTGCATGCTCTGCCCACCTTGAAGAAAAAAGTTGTTATTTAATCTAAGAAAGAGAACAGTTGCGCGTTCTTGTTCTTACTGTTTCTCTTAAGGTTTACTGTTGGATCCCATATTTTCATCTGATTTGATTTCAAATCGAAATTCAATTCCGGTTATCGCCATTTCCCATGGATACTCAACTTTGCTTGCCCCCTTTCCCTTGCTGATCATGACGATCTCCAACATCATTCTCTTCAGCTCATTAGGTCCATGTACGTGTATCAAAACGACCCCTCAAACACCTTTCCGCAAAGGGCCGTGTAAAAACCCATGCAATTCATGCAAAGGGAGAGATTTGAAACCAACTCATGGAGAGATTCGAAACCGACTCAAAATCTACACTACCCATCGTGTTACTTTGGTTTTTATATTCCGCTGAAAGAAAAGAGACAGACTTATTTCTATATTCTAAAGCAGTTCGTAAAGAGTCATAGCCGAGAAATTGTGATGTGTATTTTAAACGAATGCTAGATAGATATTGAACTATAGAAAACTTGTTTCAGGATGAGGTGAGCTGAGTAGCGACGGTATCAGTTCTTTTGAAAGCTTTGACAGATTTCCCTTGATGATATCGCCACCAAGCGACCGTTTGTGCAAAATAAAAACAAAATAAGAGGAAGCCTTTCTGCAGACACAACATTTTACACAGCACAAGTTGCTATAAAATAATGTTGAACTGCGCTTCACAGTGTTTTACATTTTTTCAGGGTTTTTAAAATACGCATGATATTTAACACGAAAAAAATGGAAAAATACAAGCAAGAGAGAAAGATCGCTGACCAAGATTTAAATATGCTATGTTTTAGCGGTAAAACTGTGTAGTATGTCCGTCACTTGAACCGAACCTTTTAGGACTGCTCATTTTTCTAGGATCAGTCTATTTTAGTGAGAATTTCAAACCGAGCGCTGCAGTTTACAAGAAGCCAGTGAGACTGTACGAGGACATGTGTTATAAATTCTAAATTGGATGAGTAACTCGAACGCTGAGATGGGCATTTGGATTCGCACTTGATCGTTGAATTATCTGCGTTTCTAGTGAGGGATAGGTCCTTAATTCGTGTAGGCATAGGCCGTACTGAAACATACACACACAGACAAAGAAAATAGCTCCTTGTCTGTGATATACATCACTTCTCTCAAAACCATTGCATATAGCGCCATGTGGGTAGGATTTAATGTCTTGTGACGCAGATAAAGGCAATTTCAGATCTACGGACATTGCATACTTTCATTCTTTAGAGGGTTCGAATCCAAAGATGATGAGAAATTAATGACAGGGAACACAATAAAACTAAATACGGTCACAGTTACATCGCAAATGTTCACCGTCAAATCCTAATTTCCGAAATTTCCAACCTCGGCCAGGTATTCATAAGACATTTATAAATTCATAAGCTTATATAAACACAAGCTCCGTCGTCCGCTCGCACGGGTCCGTTACTTCCCACTAACTACTCTGTTTTCGGGAAGCATCCAGAAGCCCGGACAAGAGACCTTGGCAAGCGAAGATGGACCAGCTCCGGCGTAGAAACATCGCATTCTCTACACTTTTAACACTGCGAAACACAGTCGCTCGAGAGTTATTCAGCTCTGGGACTAGTCGCCCCATAGACGAGTATACAGAAGCGAGAAATACCTGGATTTCTCGCTTCTGTATACTCGTCTATGGGGCGACTAGTCCCAGAGCTGAATAACTCTCGAGCGACTGTGCTGCGAAATTGTGTTCTTGCCACCTGTTCCTTGTTCTCCGTTCTAACAACGCTTCACGTGTGTCCGTACGTGGGTGCGTGCTTCACAAATTGCCACTGTGTGATATGCTGATTAATAGTGATACATATAGATGGTTTGCTTGACCATGAATCTTATACAATCAGAAATCAGCAGTTATTAGGGAGCGTTCAGTTATTATGGCCGGGGGTGGGCCGGCAAATTCTTCCTGCGCATCAAGCAAAATAAGTGAACACCCCCTACCCATTGTACCAAAAATTGATGACCCCCCCCCCTTTAAGATGACAAAAATTCATGACCCCCCCCCCCCCCACATTGCTTGAGTAAAGCTGCACAACCATACACCTCGGAGGGATAGAATCAAAAAAAAGATTCTCAGATATTTTCAAATGACCCTCCTCACAAACTCACAAAGTGTTAATGTTCAAATTTCCCCTTCTGACTTGCTATAATTTTGAAATTACCCCTTAAAGGGATTAGACAGAAATTACACGTAGATCGCAATATTTTTGCGGAAGCGTGTGCGTAAAAAATTTTGATATTTGGATTTAATTGATGATCAGCTGTTGATAATGTTGATTCACTATACATGATAGTGTATGAGAAAACTATTAAATACTATTTTAATACAAAACTATATCTATGCATTTATAGATGTTTGATAATTGACATAAATGTACTTACAACTGGTATGTGGACAAAAAAATTGACTTTAGAATTTCACCAAAAATGTTCATCCACTATACATACGAGTCTATGATAAAATTGTGAACAATTTTTTTTGGAATGAAAAACTTGCTATACATGAGCATATACAGACGTTGAATAATTAACATAATTGTACTTGATTAGAATATGATGGTTAAAGGTGCATATTATGTGTACAAGAAATCTGATTTTGAAATTTCACTGAACGTGTTCATCCACTATACATGGGAGTCTATGAGGAAACTATAAATAATTTTTTTCCAATACAAAAATAGGTAAACCTGTGTATTTATATACTCCCGATTATTAATATTAATGTACTTGATTAGTAACAAATGGATGTGTTCGCAAGAAATTGGATTTTGGAATTTCACAGAAACGTTGCATGGTAGTCTTTGAGGAAACTATGAATATTTTTTTTTCAATACAAAAATAGGTAAATCTGTGCATTTATGTACTCTCGATTATTCATATTAATGAACTTGATTAGACTACAGTGGTTACAAATGGATGTGTTCGCCAGAAATTATTTTTTGGAATTTCACCGAAATGTAGATTCACTGTACATGGGAGTCTATGAAAAACTATGAATAATTTTTTTCCAATACAAAAATAGGTAAATCTGTGTATTTATGTACTCCCGATTATTAACATCAATGAACTTGATTAGACTAGGGTGGTAACAAATGGATGTGTTCGCCAGAAATTGATTTGGAATTTCACCGAAATGTAGATTCACTGTACATTGGAGTCTATGAGGAAACTATGAATAATTTTTTCCAATACAAAAATAGGTAAATCTGTGTATTTATGTACTCCCGATTATTAACATCAATGAACTTGATTAGACTAGGGTGGTAACAAATGGATGTGTTCGCCAGAAATTGGATTTTGGAATTTCACCGAAATGTAGATTCACTGTACATGGGAGTCTATGAGGAAACTATGAATAATTTTTTCCAATACAAAATTAGGTTAATCTGCGTATTTATGTACTCTTGATTATTAATATAATGTACTTGATTAGACTAGGATGGTTACAAATGGATATGTGTGCAGGAAATTGGATTTAGAATTTCACCTAAAGAATTATTTAACTTTTCATGGTACTAGTAGTCTACAGGTAACTGTTTAAAACTTGCCATATCTCTAATATGTAAGTAATAGGAATTGTTCATTGCCCTCAGTGAGCTCCATTGACAATAAGACATGCCTCAGAGTTGCCAAGTCAAGATGTTCATGTGATAGATAATTATATTTTTGTTCAGATTTACAATTAAATGACTTCAGAGAATGAAATCATGCAGCAAATCACTTTTATCTCCCAGAATATTTCTGAACACTGAAACTGCTTTTTGACGTGACGGATGCTTATGAAAATTAAGTGACCCCCCCTCTGAGCTGTTTGAAAAATACATGACCCCCCCCCTTTGCAGTTTTCAAATTTGAGGTGACCCCCCCCCCCTGGATTTTGCCGGCCCACCCCGGCCGTAAAAACTGAACGCTCCCTTAGATTGTGGCATGTGTCAGAGAACACGGAAGTGATTCAAAAGATTATGTAAAGGGAATATGTCCTTAATCTTTGGTATTCGACTCACCATTGATCCAGCGTGGGCAATGCAAAATCAAATATACTCAAGACGTAGAGACAGAGTGTCGAATTCAATTCCAAATAAAGTACTACAATTTACTTGGTTCAGATTATCGATTAGTTATTTAGTGCCTGTGTTTATGCTGGTATTGTATGTAAAATATTGCGGCGCTCACGTTTAACAAGTAATCATCAGGCAGAACCAAGTTTCGAGAGCTGGACTGTAACCAAAGATGTCACTGGGCTAAAGTGTTCAAGGGAGAAAGCTCGAGGAATCCGAACACATAACAAGTGACCGATGGCTTTGTCTTTCAAAATCACGAAACTATAATGCTCCTCTGACCCATGACCGCTGGGGCTTGTGATCGTGACATAGGTATAAACTTTTAAGATTTTTATCGAAATATGATCCGGGTGTTTGGAACTTGCTCCGCCTAATAAAACTCTGGCCAAAATTGTCGTTTGTAGACAAGACATGCATGCATGACATAGCTTGCAAGATCAATCGGTGACAAAAATGGAATCACACGGAAAACTGTCATGATCTTTACGGAAGTACTTCTGTCACTACCCCAAAAAGATTCCTAATTGATTCGGTGATTTTCTCCCCTGCTCACGGTCTTCCATTTTTTCAGATCATTATTATTCATTCCAGGGGTCACCTATTTTGATTACATTATCTTTTCTGTGCATGCTTCTTCACAATACGTAAGATTGATTGGTTTTATTTGCACGCGTTGCGAATAATTTACATCAAGGGTAAAACTATGAAGTGCAACCTAGCTCGGTTATTGAACCAATCTTTTTAAGGGTGAGGATTTGGCCGAGCGGTTTCCACTGTGATGTCTTCCCTAGGTGACTAGGTGCCGATCGTTGTGAGTTCGAATCCGATCGAAAATTTACTGAATCACCAACTTTTGTAGCGATACACCAAAATCGAGAGACTTACATGTAGGAACTGCTCATTACAGCTTTATTGGCAGATAATTTGAATGCACACGTGCTGTTTTTTCGCAGTCCAGAGTACGATATATTTCTGTCCAAGATCTGACTAAGCAATACACTAGTACCATTTCCCTCAGAAATCTTGAGGTTTTTTTAAAAGTATCAGTTAGGTGATTTTAGTTTTTCAAAGGTAGAAAATGTTGCACAAACATTTCCACTGTCTTCGCCATGAAGAATTTTTGGTTCTTACTTACCGTTATGAGATTTGACGATCAATTCTCGCAGTAGAATGGGTAAGAATTTTGTCCAAGTCTTAGTATTTCGCTACAAGAAATTGAAAAAATTAAATTTTTTCCCAAAACTTTCCTCAGGGAATGTTTAAACGATTCCCCTTCGAAATCAGCAATAATGATCATGATGCAAAATTCGGTAGTACAGAAAACATATTACTCAATATTACCCAACAATGGAAATTCTAAATGTTTGCAGCCCCTGTGTTCAATCTATGGGGAAAATAAAAATTTTGGTTTTCGAAACAGTATCCCAGGGAAACTTTAACTGTTTCAACAGCTTCAAAGTGAGTTCCCGTGAGTGGCAGACCAAAAATGTGTTGTACAAACACTTGTTCCTACCAGTGTAAGTGTAATAAACTGATATTTCTGCAGTGTTTGAATTGACCAGACCGATGAGTCTTCCGTCAGATCTGTTACAACTGTGAAAGAAGTAATGTAATTTTTGTGCAAAGCTAATGCAGCCAGTAAGTCAAGTATTTAAAAGCTGTGACTTTTGACGTATTTTCCGTCATATTGGTTTAGTTTGCAGAGTACGGTTTCTTGTTCTACTCCTCTAAGCGTGTCGAAATGTTTTGTGTTCAGATTGTCAACATAGCCTTGGACGTTATGGCTCACGTAATTGTTGACAACCAACTCTAGTATAGTCTGGGCAAGGATCCAAAGATGGCATTGCATATTACACTAGAGGTACAGCATTGCACAGGCTAAATATCTTGTATCCAACGAAGTAGTAATTTAAGGAAAATAAGTAGAAATTTACTCGTTCTTGAAATAAAAAAAATGAAAATATTATCAAATGTTGCTATTATCGCCCTTATTTTAAGTAACCCTTGAAGACGAAAGTCTCCTATTCAGCAACAAGCCATTTTGAGATGGACGTGCCTGAGGCTCTATGGTCACCTTGATTTGGTTCGCGTCATATACCGTACACAAAATTGTCTACAATGTTTTGATTAGACTATAACTCCTCTTGAAACCTTCATCCCAGTACAATCACATTTAGAGATTTTTATTCACAAGAAACAGAATATTGAAAAATTTGTTCTGTAGGTAAGAATTCAACCCGATGATATCTTGATGAACAAGCAAGACGTTTATTTGCCAAATTTCGTATGATATCTTCACTATTCATGTTGTTCACTTGCAGTGCTACGAATCTGATTGTTTTTGTGTTTTGTGCGTGTGTATGTTTTGTAATTCACTTCATCGTAGCATAAACATAGAAACATTATCATAAGTTCTGCACGCCATAAATCAATTTGAGACAATAAAGAGAACAAAGGTTCATACCAATGGCAAGACGGAGACAAGTTGTCGGAGGACAAGACTGATAAGACAAGTATAAAAACAGTTCTTATTTAAACAAGCAGTATTTTTGTTCTCGTTTACCCGAGCAACAAATTCTTTAAGTGCAAATACGGTGAATATTTTTGCTTATCAGCACCCTAATTGCCACGGTGTCAACAACCACTTCTGTAAGAGCAGAAAAGATTCCTTTGTGTATCAGGCGGGGATAGCACCAGAATGTCACAAAACTTTACCAACTAGACTTTTTAGAGAAGTACAAGGATATTTACATTAATCACACAGAATGCAGACGCTTTTCTGCGATATCACTTGTTTGTCATGGAGCGAGTTGACCTATTCATTCCGGGCTGGACTCGACCGAGGTGATGGTACCATTGTGAACGGGAGAATTCTTTTGGCAATGCGCCCGTCTGTCGTTCCCTAAAACGAGGGAGAAAGTTGGCAAATAACACAGTACTTTGGACATCAATGCAACCACGGGACAGACTTTTTACTCTTGAAATCTGATAATTCGTAGCTTGTGATTAGCTTGCAAATTGTGTTGACAACTAGTACTTTATGCCTGTGAAAAAGCCTGGGTTTTCATCATAGTCTTGTTTGTGTCAAAATTGTATAGTATGGATGTCCTTCTCTCATAAAAATATTTACATTGTGACATAAATATTTTCATAAAAATAATAGTGAAATAAGCAGTGAACGAGAATGTATGGCGTAACGTTTCTTGAAACAAAATACGAATCAAAGTTCCAAACTTTCCGTCGTCCGTTGCGTAATATCTTCCAGGAGACACCTTTGTTTCTCGTCTATTTTTCATAAAGAAGTCTGATCTTGAAAGAAACGGAAAAGTTCCTCAATTGTCACGGTGTACTTTTTGGAAACACGAGTTCTCCAATTTTTGTGAACACCTCATACTCATATACAATAAAACTGAAAAAAATAGGAAAATTTCTGGGGAGAAAGATAAGATGAAAGCAAAAACACTGTAACCAATCTTTGTCATATTTTGCCATTTTCCTTATTTGGGCATTTGTAGATTTCGAATGTCCACAGTAAAGTATATCGAAGGAGATCCCAACTTGCTCAGATAAGTCGCAGGAGCTAACCTCTACAAAAACATCTCGGCTGAGCTAGGATTAGGCTTTGTGCTGTTGGTGGAGCATCTCTGTTGACGCCCTTTTCTGCATGTGTGATCTTCTTTGATGTACTTTCAATCTAAATCGCACTCAGGGCGATATGCTGTGCTGCTACTGATGAAATAAATTCCAGTCCGGACTAAAATAGCTGTCAACAACTGTGTTTGATACTACGCTCATACAGGCTGGGGTTGTAGACAAGATGAACACTAGACATTTCGACGTTATTTTGGAAATATATCAAGAAAGTGAATTTGACTAACAGAACTTTTGTAGATTCTATAAAAGAACAAACATTCATTCTGAAAATTGCATCAAAAGTTAGGGCTGGCAAAGATTAAGTGTGTAACTTGGAACCATCTGACTTTCAGATAAAAGATTGGTATGTGAAGCGTGCTGGAAGAGTTAGATTATCCGAAGCACTATGTTATCTTCAGGGACATAACAATAATCTCCGACTCTGTGTGTACAAGTATCAGCAGTCAGACCCGGCTTAGTTTTCGTTAAACTATGGATTGTGTGCGTCTGATTGGTATTACTGGCTCTTTCAACTAACCCAAAGATTTTTTTCAATTTTTAACCACGTATGAATGAATCGGATTCAAATAGCTGAAACTAAAATTGACATACAGAAATTATCAACGGACTCCCAGCTCTACCTAAACCAAACGAGCGACCAGTTTGATCGAAGGACATATTTACACTCTCTCTCTCTCTCTCTCTCTCTCTCTCTCTCTCTCTCTCTCTCTCTCTCTCTCTCTCTCTCTCTCTCTCTCTCTCCCCAATACTGTCCTGTAATAATAAGTACATTGTTTAACGATGAATTATCAAGGATTTCCTTGATCGCCCTTGCACACTCGTACTCTGCGTTTATCAATAGTTGATATCAAAATGGAAATAATTTTAATAACTTTCCTTTGGTCGGTCGAAGAAAAAGTACAATAATTTCTAAGAAAATCTTCAGAAATGATGTAAAGAGTAAAAGTTTCTCCTCCTCAGCGCTTATCTAAATCTTATCAGTATGATCTGTGTTGGCTATATCCTTTTAGCATTTGCTGTGAGGAAGCAAATGTTTTAGAATATAATTAACTATGTGTTAATAGTTATTGACTCCATAAATTCACCTGTTCTGGTATGCTATCAAAATCTGCCATAAGGAAGCAATAGCTGCGCATAGTGAGTGCGTTGGTGAATTGTTGCAGTAGATGGAAGTTTCCCCCAGATATTAATTTCAGTGCAATATACGCCGACGATATTCAACATTTTCGATTATCACTAAGTAAATATAATCGCGTTTCCGGTACAAATCGGGTAGTACTTGCCTGGCAGCATACGCCGACCCAAGACAGCCCACGAGTACAACAGACATTAGGGAAAACATTCGGGCTTCTTGTAAACTTAGTTTCTCGTCTAGAATTTTCTTGCAATCATTACGATGATTTAACGATAAAAACCTGGTAACTGTGGAGGGTAAACATAGCATGTTCATGTCTCAGAAATATTTACAGAAAATTTATCCTTTCCTGCCAGAATGCCAAAACCGTAGAAGATTACAATATTCACATCCCACACACACACACACACACACACACACACACATGTACACACACACAACATAACCTATCGGGCTCAAAAACAGTCTATCGCTACTAGTAAGTTTCGGCGTAGGAGTAACTTCCGATGAAGCTCTTGACAATTTCATTTCTGTATGTTCATCGGTCGATAACGATATTATAGTAGAACGCCACCGTTCCATACTGGTCGCATGCCCGCCATAGTTTCTTGAATTTCACCTTCTTTGTCTTTGACGGAAAAGGCGCCAAACATAATCAGTCGGTAGTTATGCATAATGAACAGAAATATAGACATGTATAAATAAAGTACAATAATTGCCAGATGTACGTCAATGAAACAAATTACCTATGGAAAATATACAGGCTATCAAGTTGAACAAGCTCGATGACGAATGCTACAATTCTACACTATTTTCAATCGTTGGAAGATGATGTTCGCTTTCAACAGACAGCCGGGGTCAGAATAAAAAAGTGTATGTATTCAGTCTTAGCTCAAGAAAAATGCTATCGGTCGCACGAAACATTTTATTATTTTAGATGACCAAAAGGAAACAGAAAAATGCCGAAGTAATGGCTTGGTGATCTACTGGTTACATAGTTTTCTTTGCGTATATGACACTGAGTAATCAATTCGGTCGACAGAATTTATTTCGAAATCGTAATAAGAGTGGTATGTTTCAGTGATTCAGAACAAGGAATCCCAAGTGCTTTACTTTTCAGCACGTGGTCGACACTAATCGGTTATTCCAACAGTACACACTCTTTTTTATGGAGGGATGGGGATCTAATACAAGTACTTTGCTTCAGCAAGACTTCATGGAAATCACAAAAGAAACATCACTGGCCCTTTAGGTGTGCCCAGGAACGTACAATATCAATCAGTCTTTTCAGATATACTGCAGTGTTTGCCTTGTGATAAATAACATAATGATTTAAGCGAGTCGGAACGAGTCTAGTTGACTCGTGTATGCTATGTGAAACCCGGGGACTTCCCCGGTCCAGTAACTTTTACGACAGTACCGTGATTTCGAAGTTTATACTGCATACGATTAAGTTATCAATTTAATGAAGTTATGGTTATCAATGACAGTATCTTCCTACGCTCCATAAATTTATTTCAGAGAAATTTTAGACATCGGAAACCTCATCTTGGATAATCACAAACGGATTGTGTAAACTCATTAATCGATGAATTTTGATGACGATTTCTTTCGTAATGAAAAGATTTGCATCTTGACATTGACTCCTTTCCTGGATACTGAAAGAGGATGGTTTAAAGTTTTTTCTGTACCAAAGTATGAAAATTTAACTCTTTCTTTTTCGAGATTCAATACAATCTTATCGTGGTGCACATGTACTCCCTTGTGTTATCCGTGCCAAATATTTAATACTACGTGTGTTCTTGGTGTAAAGTGGTTAATTTGACATTATTTCGAACATAAGCGATTAGGTGAAGTTTTGTAAAATTTCATCATTTTTCTTTGGACATTTACGATTCCGAGCTCTAAAAGTACAATGAACTTTAAACATTGTCACGTTGGTATTTTGCGAATTCGCTGAAGCCATGTTAAAGGTACCACGTTCTTTGGCTTCACTGCAATAGGCTGTATGGATGTTTGTGTAAGTAACTTTCATGTTGACTCATTCCTCATCAGCAAGCCTGATCCTTTATGAGGTATTTTCAAACTAAATTTGCCTTATGTGCGATGTGCAATGCTTCTGCTTATAAATGAATGAAAGGCTGGACTAAAATTCAATCATCAACGATGTATCTCAGTCTTAACAACTGTGTTCACAAGTTGACCACTGAGAATCTCAACATGATTTTTGAAGAATCGAAAGAAACTGTGCATTAGAGAGAGAGCAATTATACTCGTGAAAAGGTACAGCTATGAGCTTTAATATTTGAACCACTCGTTACTTAAAGTTGTATGAAATGCGACTCTAAGGTTAACGATTGATCTTTGACTGTTACAACAAAGCCGCGTCAATGTTATCTGTACGGCACAATAATAACTTATTCAGTGTAAAAATGACAGTCTCGTTGCATGATATCAGCTGTACCTGTCTGCGTGTTCGTACGCAACAAACAATATTTACAACTTTTTATCGTGTAAGGACTTGAATCAAAAATAATCATGAAAGTCAAAATGACTCGAAGAAGTTATAAACCGAGTCATGGCACTATCTGTAAAATAACTAACTAATTACATCAAACGATCATTTGACGACGCATACGAACTCTTTTAGTTTCAAATATTATCCTATATTATTTGAAATGAAGTAAGTGATTTGATAATTGGTGACAAAGTTTCCGGTGGTCGGCCCTGCGCATGCGTATCCTGCGTTATCAATATGTCGTCACACAATTAAACACATGAAAAAAATAACTTTAATGACTTTTCCTGGTTAGCTCAAAGAAAAAATGCAATCATTTCTAGGAAATTCTTCAGAAATAGAGTATAGACTGAACATTTCCCTCATTAGCCTATACCTACATCTTATCTGTGATCCGTGTCGCAGGGTTAACTATATCCAAGCCGTTACTCTGACGAGGCAAATATTTTGTAAATGCAAAATATACATCGAAACCATAAATTCACCCATTCAGGTGTGTTCTCAAAATATGACACGCGGAAGCAATGGCTCTTCTGTGAGTGCGTTGGTGTAATGGCACGGCGTAGCGCTATAAACGGAAGTCTCGGGCAATGAAATGCCGATACGATTAGAAATTTTCTCGTCATCAATAAGATACAATGGCATTTTGAGTGCAAAGTGAGTATTCTGTGAGAACAAGACTATGGATTGATGGAATATTGTTCATATTGCAATTCACAATGCAATGTAGGAGGAAAGCCTTTTTCGAAAGATCGCTTGAAGTGTTTTAGTAATCGTGACAAAACCTAATACCGGTGGAGGATAACCATAGAGCTTTCAATATCATGTCGATGTCTCAGAATCATTTCCAGGAAGTTTAGCCTTGTCTGTCCGAATACTCGAACCTCGTGTGATTTCAACATGCAAGAACACCGTTCAACATCTCCTCCGATTCCTTAACATTCTTGACACAAAAAATGACGACTCAACTGCTGATGAAATCCTTAACATTCGATTTCTTTTTTACTTTATATAAAACCTCAATCATTACATCCTAACCAAGTTACAGCAGAGCGTCAACACTCACTAGTGGTCGTACACCTACCGCATTTTCTTCATATTTCACCAAACTCCCTCCAGCCACAGCTGTGATTTTACCTACTTGTGACTTTGTGTTGTTGGCCGGGAAAGTGCAATATAAGTTCAAAATAACAGTCGGTAGTTGAGCCAATGATCAACAAGACCACAGACATGAATTAACTAGAATGGAAGTACGTCACTTTGAAAAAAGCTGGAAAACACACAGGGTATAAAGTTGAACATACCTGACGACGCATGCTCTAATTCCTTATATTTTCGATGAAGGGAAGATCATGTTGCTATTTACAGACAGGGTCGAAATAAAGCACTTGTGTATTTCTTGGCTACGAAAATGGGTATCGGTAGGACGAAAAATTTCATTAATTTTTGATTGCTGTAACTCACAAGAAGATGATTGGTAAAAGGATTTAGTGAACGCGTTATTTTTTGAAATGGAGAAACCAACCACTGTTACAAGACTATGAGCAAAAGATAGGTGGTATACTAACTTACTGGAAACACGCACAGGTTTTCCCTGTGAAAACTACGCACCAGGTCAACAGAATTTTTTAAATCAGAGTTTTTTGAAGCCAGACTAGTCTTTTTTATTACCAAAACACAGGCAGGGATTTTCAAATAACATTAAAGGGTCAGGGAAATGTATATTATAGCCACATGCAGAATACTAGACATGAGGAGTTGAGTTAACTCTGTAACTTCTGTAACTGTTCACGACAGCATAGTAACGGAAAACGAACAAGCAAGCCCGAGTACTTTAATTTTAATGGGTGGTCGGAACTAATCCTTTTTTCAAAGCCGGTAGGAGGCCAATGCAAATACATTTCTTTTACTAGACTTTGTGGAAATCATAAAAAAGATATCAATGACCATTAAGGTGTGTGCAGGAATGTACAAAATCAGTCATTCTTTTGAAATATGCAGTTTTTATTGCCTTCATGATAAATTGCGCAATTCGTTACAAGTCTAGTTGACTCGCGAGTTTCACGTGAAACAAGGGACTTCCCCCTTTTCAGTAACTTTTAGAACAGTACATGCGTTGATGCTTCTTATTTTATTAATTGGACAAATTATGATTTATAAATGATAGCATCTTCCTAAGTTTATTTCACAGAAATTTAAGGAATTGGAAAGTTCATCATAGTTAATTACGAATCGACGGCGTGAACTTTTGGAGTGATGACTGTTTACTTTTTGGAAGCTTACATGCATTGTCTTCCGTGTGAATGAAGTTTGCTGTCGTATTGGTGACACGCCGTTCATACGCATGTGAATGTTTTATTTACTGGTTGTTCCTCGGAAGCATTTCGCTCGCACGACCTAAAGTTTTAAGTGGACTTGCAGTCAATGGTATTCAAATTATATTCTGCACACTTTCACCTGTGAAAGGAATATGCGCGGAGGAAGTTTGAAAACACTAATGACATTTTGAGACAGAGATTTTCATATACACCTTTTATGTCTTCTGCTTTCGCCGCCTACAAGAATAGGAAAGAAAAGGAAAAACCCTACACTTTTTGATTTCAACTTTATTCATGCGGAAGGTACAGTTCACAAGAATCACAGTTGGAATTTAAAAATATGAATTTTATCACAATCTGTTGTAGGCCTACCACACAAATTCTAACGGCCAAAGTCTCAGTTTTTCGGTCTTAACTTCCAATACTTAATATTGCACCAAAGATTGTCAGACAACAAGTTTTTAGCCTTGATGGTTGCCCTAGAAAGCAGCACAATTTTCAAACGAAAGCGCTTTTGTGAGTGTAGTACATTGAATCAAACCGATACAGAAATGCATCCGGTCTATTCTTGACCGCTGAGTGACGTCACATTGGAACGCACGTGAGCGAGGTGAATGAGATCAGACGATACAGAAGAGCGAATGATACAGAAATTATGTGAAAAAAAGCAGAACTAAAAGTTGCGTCATTTATGTATGTTGAAACTTTAAATATTGGTTTGGCGGTTGAAAAATCCGAACTTCAATTATTTGTTTTCACCGCGCTGTGACGCAAAAATGACGAAAGAACCCGCAAGTACCCGGATGGTCCGCGGTCGAGAATATACAATGATTTATTTAGGGAACAGTATCAGTCGAGTGAAAAGCTTAGATCACAAACTATCCTCCCAATCATAATAGTTTAAAACAGAAAAATTCTACATATTGCTTTTACGATTGAGAGACAAATTTCACCTTATACCGTAATTTGTACATTTGCGTTTCCATGCCCTTTAATACCCCTTGCACCGCATTCATTGACTGGCGCGATAGGTTGACTCGACGCTGTCCGATACCTGGTCCCAAAACGGAACTTGGCACAGTGACTGTAAGCAGACCTTTGCATGCAAACATCAGGCCTTTGAAGAGTACGGAAGAAGTCAGCCATGTCGATCTAGTCTTTCATATAGTATTTACAAGTTCGAGAAGGTTCATAAATAGGTAACTATTATTGATTGTAGTTCACCATGTGAACCAGGTCGATGTAATTGTACATGAAGTATGTAAAAGTTTGAGAACTTATTATTTTTTTGTTTAAAAACGACCGCAGTGGTTATTTTCAGGCAAGCATCAAAGAATGTATTTCCAAACACTTACTACTGCCTATTAATCTTCATATGAATTAATTCGAATTTATTTATGAAGACCGTATTCCCAAACGGAAACCTATGTAAGACAAGCTGTTAATGAAAGGAAAGATACAGGAATGGATTGATTTCCGCGTCCGACTGCGTTCAGCTACTGAAACCTTTTGCAATGTTTATTTATGAAAGAGCACCAGTATAGTGCATGCGTACGTGTACATGCGACACAACGATGACATGCGGTGATAAAATCAATATGCTAAATAGAATAATATACCTGTATGGCTAAATATAAATCACGGGGGTTTTACAAGGGTATCTGGGACTCTATTGTCAGACACGGAGTACGTCACAGGGCACTATGCTTTCTTCTTGCCTGGTCTTTGATATCAGCCAAAAGGTATTCCAACCATTTCAGTTCAACTTGTAGTGTGAAGTATTGAAAGAACATGAACGGTGTATTTAATTGCAGGTATCAACTTTTTCGAGTTGATTTTTAGGCTGTCAAGGTCGTATCGTCAATCAACGAAACGTTCTTCCAGTTAAACTCGAGAGAAGGGTACAACTGGTGTTATCTTACTACCTCGTCCCATTTTTTTTACTGTTCACCTGTCCGTGTTACTGTATTGTTTGTTTTGTCAGTCGTTCAGAATATGCACCTTTGGAGTTTGTAAGGTTTATTCTAGATACGCGCAGAACATTGTATGTACCAATTGTTATATTCAATACATCTTGTTCAGTTATCATGTTTCGCGCGCCGTGGCATTCCTCATGTTTGATAGCCTGACCCTGGGACAATATATCTTCTTCCTGTCAATTTAGTTCAAACAGCCTAAACCATACCGACGAGCTAAATATAAACGTCGGGTTTTGCCAGCCAGCGATTCTGTTTTACGACATTTCGGTGTTGTGTCATACAGTTAACGGTAGCAAAGTTGGCGGACGTTCAAGTAATTTAAGAAGCAATCGACCGCCAATCTTTTACGTGTATAAAACTGCATCTCTTTCTAAACGTTTCAATACCACCTCGATGGTCGAGGTTTGACAATTTAAAAATACGGGATGACGAAATCATTTACGTCACTTTCTTAGAAGAGCTAAGCACACCTACTGTCGGAATGTAAAATAATTCGTTGGTAGATTTACAGACTGCTTACACTTAATTTGATGAGAATGAATCAGGTAGAGGGGAGGCTGTCGCGTAATCGTCTAAATGTTTTATCTACGAGGAAATGATTCCGAAATCAAACAAATGTATAGAGATTACACCAATTGATCCATTGATTTTAATAACGATATTAAGTTTTCCGTGTTCCACTGAATTTTGACATTTCCTCGTCAATACATTGAATCTCTCATGCCCACATGGCATGCTGTCATGACGATGAACTGCGTACATCTTTTCAAGAACCAACAAATAATTAAGTTCTGGATATAGACGCTAACGGAGCAATCGCGGTGCATTAGTATCCGGCCTTTGTAGAGCTTTATCTCAGATATTGGAAGCTGCGATACCTTATTTGCCTTACGAATAAAGTAATTTTATAGCAGAGCATCAAAGCCTAATATTTTGTAGTTAAGGACAACCGTGAAGATGTGGGGAAGTCGGCTGTGAACGAGCTCGGCAATTTTCGGTCAGCAATAAAGAGAGAATGATGCTTGATTTGTGAATGTTAAGGATGATGATGACGGTCGTCGTCATGGGATTTCGTATTCTTAAAGCCTATTATACCTTTTTTGCGCAAGTTGTTTATCCAAGTATACCATCTAATCTTGACGATTCGGTCGATTGTTCAAAGTTTTCGTGTACTCGCTCGCGATGGCCGTATCTGACTTTTCGAGTCGAACATAATTTAGTTGTTAACATCTAAGTTGTACGTTTGTCGCCAATTTTTCAAAAAATATTTTGTGGTCACACTTCCGTAGGAATTTTTACAAAGGTCGCCTTTGATTTCAAACCATCTTATTTAAATAAATGCACTAAGATACAGCTGCTAAATGGGGCGAATTAATACCTGGATTCTTCACCATGTTTAACTCATTGTGGACCGATGCTGCGGAACAGGAAGCGATTCAACGTCTCTGATGTGAACAGGCTGTGAAGAGGAACATCGAGGAATGTATGCTTTTGAACTTGAATATGATAGAGCTGATTTAATGTCATTAGCAAAAATATCGCGCACCACTTTTAGAGGTCTAGCCATGGTTCCATGTTCAATAAACAAGTTCCATCACCACTCGTCAGTTACAGCGTCGCATTCTCATTCTGCGGTTGAATTATGACAGCTCCATGAACATGGAATTCTAAACAAATATAAAATTCACGACACTCCGAAAATATCGTCATGTCAACCACTCGACGTTGACTTGAGAAAGAATCTCTATTTCATAGACTTTAATGCCAATCGAAACATACTTAAGAATATTGTTTGCATTATCTGCCTACAACATTCCTGAAACGCTCATAAAATATGTTGGCTCCTGTCAAATACCAGTGATGCCAAGGTGTGGCTGAATGGATCTTGATAATGATGTAAGGTGAGGTACATTTCACTTAGCATGAAAGCAAACACGTAAACAGCTTGATATCTCGATTGTAAAGGGCCGTGTTTACGGAATTCGAAATTTTAATGAGACATTGGTCTCATATTATCTAAATCGTTCGCCAACTTCCAGTTCCTTCCCGTTAATACTCATGTCTAGTCCTTCCTTCCCAAAGTCTCTCGTCATATCCAGATATTTCTCCCTGTGAATTTATCCTTCTTTCGGTCAGTTTATCTCTCTATGTCTTCGTTTATGTCTGTCAGAGTCTCTCTCCTCATACCTATTCCAACCTGACTGTCTCTATATTACTTTTGTTCTGTCTTCCTTTGTTTCAGCTCGTTCATTTCTCATCCAAATGATGAAAGTGTAAAGACGGGACAATATGATTGTAAAAAATTGTTGATTCTTAAAATCAGTGTACTCGCCCGCGCGTAAACAAGACAAAAGGACATTCTACATGCCTAACTTCACTGCTCAGATAAATTTTGATGCTCTTGTGACACTGTGCGATAGCAGAGCAGGTACTGTAGTTGGATGTCTCTGAAATTACGGAAGTCAAATCGTAACTAAATTTCGTTAGTATGTGACGTAAGTCAATAAATATTTGAGAATACTCTCATAAATAAGTAAGTATCTTATATGAATCTGTGACGTCACACCGTCGTATGCTGACTCTACGAACTGGTCTACGTGTAATGTGGCAGTCAGCAGCCACGGCTATCGACGTGTTACGTTTGGAATTTTAATAGACCAACTGTACACATGACATGATTTTTAGACGCCAGACGTTGCTATTTTTTATGATGAAAAAATCATGATAATGTCACCGATATTAGCTGATAATGTCACCGATATTATCTGGAAGCTGACAGCGCAGTTTTCATTGCAGTTTTTCTGTTGGTTGAAAATGAATGTAACGTGACGTAGTTTTCCTCAATTTGCTGGAGACACAGGTCACCAAAAATATGCAAATCAGGTTTCGAAGGAGGCTCAACTTAATGAACCAACAACTTGCCATTTCTTAACGTCTGTGTGTGTGTGTGTGTGTGAGAGAGAGAGAGAGAGAGAGAGAGAGAGAGCATTAATTTCATTAACTTCATGAGTTTTACTCAAAATTTACATTATCAAGAATCGTATCTGAGAACATTCACTGTTAATCTCAGTTAATATATCTGCTTCATCGCAGAGGCTATGTGAGCTTCCTACCGCCAGTGAATCGTCCGGTGTCAAAAGCGTTGTCCACAACGTGTACTGAATGACATCATCGAACAGTCAATATCTACTCTTACTTCCGTCTCAGGCAGCTATTGCACAAGGTCGATGAAATCAACACCAGCTCGTATATTTTACGCCATGGAACAATGAACGTTTCTATCTTCTCAAGCGAAAAAACGTGTAATATAAATATATAGGAGGCATATAAATGGTGATTCTGTTCATTACTGTAGTCTTTTCTATTGTGAAGCATCCATAATGTTTTCACGGAAAAGAGTTCCAGTAATAATTGTATGTGAAGATTAACTTGATGCTAAATAGGCATCCATACCATTTTAATGGAAAGGATAAATGTCATGTTTATACGTCGCAGCCGATGTGTAGGTGCTGTGAATCAACATATGCTTTGTCACCATGCAACTTGTACGCTGCTTGTCTTTAATGGTGTGACAATTTGATTACAAATTGAAGGCGTGGGTTTTGTCATACGTGTATACATACAAAATGATGGATCAAAGTGCTTGATCGTGGCCAAAGTTGTGCAATACATACATACATACATACATACATACATACATACATACATACATAGTTCAGGTTTTTTAAGGACGGATGGATGGACGGACGGATGGATATATGTATGTATGTATGTATGTATGTATGTATGTATGTATGTATGTATGTATGTATGTATGCATGCATGCATGCATGCATGTATGTATATATGTATGTATGACACAACTTTTGTTTGACCTATCAAAAACTAAAGACATTTTGTGTTGAGTTTCGACCTAAGAATTGGGCCTAAGTGTGTTATTCGACCCCCTCCCCATTTGACGGGAAAATGTAGAATTTTTGTTATACATGTACAATACAAATGTACTTAATTCGAGGATGGTGCCCCAGGACTAAGCAAATTTTATCCCACAGTCTCAGAATAGCTAGTTAAAAACCTTACAGATATAGCCGTTTCCGCCTGATCATTCTCTAAGCCAAAACAAACGACTCGTGTGACTGAGGTCGATAAAGTATATGACTCAGAAATACCAACTGAGAGAATTAACAGGATAAGAGGACTTTGGTCAGTGTACATACTTTTCAAGACAAAAAACAAGTTTTCAAATGTTATCTTTTTTCTCCAGTCAGAGTTGTCTTGAGAAGAGTTTCAGGTTACTCGTCGTCAGCCCTATTTTAATATTTTTTTTACAGTGTGTAATTATCGGAGTCTGCGACTCGGAATATTTGTGTAAACTCAGGAGAAAACATGATATGGTAACGCGTCAATAAATATAACACACAATTAAGGTTATCGGAGAGTCGTGCGACGATATCGCGGAAATCTGGACAATAATAACTTTATTATGAATTAAACATCTACCGTTTGCCGGCATGCCTCGGTCACGAAGGGGCCTCACGTTGACATGACTTAAGCAAATCCGGCGACTATGCTTTGGTATCCTATCTTCCTCCACTCCAAGAAAACTTGGTTGAATAAATTTTTGTCTGAAAGTGAATTTTCTTCCAGAACCACCCTGTTCTCTCAATGAAATAGTTCACCGACGAGTGATGAGTCACTGTCACTTTGTCTTGGAGGACAGGTCAAAAGAGAAAGAAGTCCGCGGCGCGAAAATCACAGGCGTTCGTGGGTTTTGTAGTCTACTCGATCAATCGATCGCCTTTAACGCAAGAAGCAGAGCACTGAGCAGGCGATCGATTGATCGAGCAGACCACAGAGAACCCAGAAATCTGGTTATTGTTGTTGTTGTTTGTGTTGTTGTTTACGTTTATATAAGTCGTGTTGTTGTTGACCAATAAAATTCAAGGAACGTAACTACTGTGTCGTTGTTGTTTCAAACGTTAAATGTAGATGTCATAAGAAACACTACAAGGGCTCAATCATTATTTGATCAGATGCAACTCTCTGCTAATGTACGGTAAGTATAAGGAGAGCGTGTACGCTGGGAGAAAGTTGCATTTGGTCAAATAATGATAGTGTCCTTGTAGTTTTTCTTATGACATCAACATTACGTTTGAAACAACAACAACAACACAGCAGTCATCTTCGTTGAATTTTATTGGTCTGCAACAACAACAACACGACTAATATAAACATAGATAACGATACAAACAACAACAAGGACCAGATTTCATGGTCCCCTATGAACAGAATACTTAGCGCACGAATGCCTGTGGCAAAAATGTAAAAAAAGGTGTGCTGCCATACAGTACATACAAAAGTTATTCCAAGGGCTTGAAACTTAAATGCTGTAGCAGTCTGCGAAAACTGTTCAAGCTTTGCTTTGCGTGGTACACCGCGAAAGAAGACGTCGGGATGTGCAACGCTAGAGGACATTTTCATTTAGCCATGATCTTAGATCACGAGGCAGGACATTCTGTCGAAAGACGATATAGAACCAAAAATAGCAAACAAAGCAAAACAAACTAACAAACAAACAAAACGATTCTTCTAACTACTTTGACTTTCGACTATTTGTAGATGATTCAAACCTTTTTCACACTTTCCAGCTGACATAAAAAATATAGATCTATCTACAGTTGATCACTATCGTAAGACTGTTACACGCTGGTGTGATGCTGATAATAAGTTGACCATAAACACTCTTAAAACAAGTTATGTAATTTTTGACAGCAAACGCAAAATGTTAATAACCACAGTGTTGTGTCTGTCAAAAACATTGTAATTAATGCCGGAGGCCTCAGAAGCATCATTTGTCGGAGTGATAATTGATAAACATCTAACGTTGAAAGAACACATTGCCGAAATAAATCAATGCATAAGAAGAAAAGCAGGGATTTCATTCAAATTGAGAAATTATGTTTCAAGAAATGTACTTGGTTTACTGTACAATGCTTTCATTTTACCTAATATAATGTACGGTCTAGAAGTCTGCGGTAGTACATATTCATTTATTATAGAACTTGGGAATGCTAGAAACTTCACAAATTTATTGTGGGAATATTTATTTTTGATTTGCAGCATCAGAATTTCCCTTTTCCTATGCTAGATTATTATTAAATGGCAGATCATTGTCATGACACTAGATTCAAACTCGGTGCGAATCTATCTCCACCTAGAATGCATACCCCTCTGGGTCAATTTGCAATTTCGTATATGGGTGCCAAGTTAGGGACTGGTCAGTTTCTTCAGCCTGGGGGGGCCCGGTGGATTCATGGGGGGGGGGGTCACCCTGTTTTTGACTTTGGTGATAGGGGGGGTCACCATGTTTTTGAAATGCCCAATAGGGGGGGGGGGGGGTCAGTGTGTTTTTGAATTTCGACACAGGCTCATCATTGCCTAAAATGCATCGTGTCAGCCACAAATTTCATCATTCAGTTGCGTTTTTCGGCGCGCCCTTCGGGCGCATAACTTTAATAATCAGACATATTTTTCAGCACGCCCAACTTTAACATATCAGGCATACATATATCAGAGATATCTGTATGTTCAATATTTTCCAGCGTGCTCTTTGAGCGCATTACCGGTACTTTAATATATCAGACATTTTTCAGCACGCCTTTCCTGTGCATGACTTTAATATACAAGACATATATATATCAGAGATATCAGGATGTTTCATATTTTTCTCCGCGCCCTTCGGGCGCCATACTTTAATAAATCAGAGATATATGCCCGAGATATCTTGATGTTTGCTAAGTGAAAGTGTACCGTTATGAAATCTGCATTTCATATGAAAAGCATGACAAATTCCTGATACTTTTCTGTTCTGTTCATGAGAATTCAGTATGAGAAAGCAACATGCACTAATATTTCACAATTATATATTTGATACAGTGACTTATTTTAGAGATAGAAAAATGACAAGATATCTTTCGTTCTCATTGATGCAACTTTTTTCCTTTGTGTCTCAGGTTTTCTGTAGAATGATGCTTTTTTTATGACCAAAATAACAGTGAAAAAAGGCAGTTTTTGTCATTATTAGCTGTGATTTTATGGTTTCAATGTTACAAGGAAAGGTCATCTCAGGCACTGCACACATCAGATTTGGCTAAAATCCCTCTCTATGGCTCCTCAGGTAATTTAATTGGATGGCTGGCAAGTCTTAACACCCATCAAAATTTTTGATTTACTGCTTTTTCCTCTTTGATATTAATGATTGACATCCATTTCTGATCAGGACATCTGGTTAAGCATAGAATGTGTGAAATACATTCACAGCTCATTCAAAATGTACTGTATTCAAACTATAAGATTGACACTTTGAAATTTCTATGTTACAACTGACATGTCAACAATTTCATTAAAAAACAGAATGACTGTTAAAATATAAATGTATGTAAAATATAAAATATATATATATATATATAAATATATTATATATATATATATATATATAATTTATGTCCACCTTTTGTTTTACAGTTGTCGTGTGCGGGGGGGGGTCACCCTGTTTTCGAAATTTGGGATAGGGGGGTCACCCTGTTTTCAAAATTTGGAATAGGGGGGTCAGCCACTTTTTGACGTCGTGCGACATCTGGGAGTCCCACTTTCTGGTCCCAGTTTGAGGTTTGAGGTACTCTTACATACCTCGACGTCGGCAAAAAATAATCCACCGCCCCCCCCCCGGCCGAAGAAACTGACCAGTCCCTTACGGAACAACTTGCCAAATATTGTTAAAATGAGAACATCACGATACCAGTTCATAAAAAAACATTAAAACAATGATTGTTACAAGACTAGTTGTTTAATATTGAACATTTAACTGAGCGCTACATGGTGGAATATGTAGGCCTAATGTAAACATTTAAGAGATGGGATCAGACTCGATTAGCATATAGCTATTTTACTGGTTCATATTGGCCTTTTCTCTTATTTTTTTAGTTTTTGTAACTCTGAACTTGTAAGTCAAAGATTTCAAAACGGCAATAAAATGAATGAATGAATGAATGAATGAATGAATGAATGAATGAATGAACGAATGAACGAACGAACACCGGCGTTCAAACGCAGAGAACTACTCCCAGCTTTGAATTTGCAGCAGAGAATCTGAACTTGTCCCAAATGCAATGTATTTGAACATTAGGGTCTATGATTTGAACAACATACACCTCTGCAAACTGTAGGGCTGGAAAATGTACATGTAATCCCCCGCCCGCCCCATTTCAACCACTCAGCGTGTACGGGTATTGATGTAACAGGTCTTTTTTTTTCCTGTGTAACATCGAATGTGCAAAGTCACTGTCAGTGACAGTGACTGCGCTTCCTGTTCCATTTTCAGAGAAAAACAGGTCACTTTCTTCGTGGGAGACAGTCAAACTCGATCGGACGTGAGTCTCCAACAGCACGGCACTTTCCAAACCACAAAAATGAGGAAATCTTATTAAATATCTTACAAGCCAGCACGGCTTCCGAACTGTTTACTTAACTTCCCGCTTTTCGGAGTAAAGACTTCCACAATATTTCACTGTGTAGGGCATATATGTAGGTCGGAAGCACAGGCGCTCCTTAGTTGGGTAGTCTGCTAAGAGGATCGATTTTCGGATCGATCTATTGATCCCGTAGTCTATATGCCCGCCACTGCAACCTAAATACTCACTAAATTTAGGTTGCAGTGGCGGGCATATCGACTACGGGATCAATAGATCGATCCGAAAATCGATCTACTTAGCAGACTACCCAACTAAGGAGCGCCTGTGGTCGGAAGGCACTTCGCCACGACATTCAGACGTGAGTTGCAACCATGGGCATTGCGGAGGACGCAGGGAACAATCTACACGTCTATGTTGCGATGAGTTTGATGATTGCAGGGTCTGGACCGGTGCTAACCAGACTCGTACTGGTAAAACTCTTCGCAACGGCAACTAAAAATCACGCAGATCGTTTGTCTGAAGGGAAACACGGCCGAGTGGCCGCGAACAGATTGTGCAATGAAATATGTGCGAAAACATGTACGTGTAACAGTGGGTACGAGCATGGACCTAAAAAGGGGGTCCATGATATGAGAGTGGTGTGGTATGCTAATTAGACATTATTTGAGCTATGCCAAAATATACCAGATAATTAATAATCATAATTATAACAATGGAGTTTCTAGAGGTATCTCGGCCTACACAAAATAGACGACAATGTTTAAAGCAAGATTTTATTAGTCTATAACATTCAATCTATCAACATTCAATTTATCAATATTCATAATTAATTTTTGATCATAATTGGAAAAATCAACACAAATAATGTCTAATTAGCCTGTGCACCAACCATGCAGTCAAACACATTGCCTCAACAGCTCAAGGGCTAATACAACTGACCAGTCACTAGTTCTTAAAGAACTCCAGCTGGAAACAGAATTTCTATAGGCATGGATATCACATGCCATGTCGAGGTACTTCATGTGCACTGAATTTGCCCTGCTCTCAACATGTTCGTGACGGCTTAATACATCGTGTTGTGATGAAATAGTGGATGTAGCAAACAAGTGGCTATTGTTGGCAGCTATTCATAGTGATGATTGTCAAATAGTGGCTACTTCCCGATCACACCAAACCAGTCAACGCGACATACGTGCATGTCATATACAACCACGGTCCCTCCACAAAACGGATCCATGACATAACACTGTATTTTTACTTGGCGCAAAAAATATTGTAGCTTACATGGACCATAAAGAATTTTTTAGAACAAAAAACTAAAGACATTTGGTGGTGGAAATGTTACGAAACGGTGGGCGGAAGTGAGCTCTGGTGCATGCCAGTACTGACTTCCGCAGACCAATCAAACTATACCACTAACACCCCTATTGACCGAGTCGTCTGGACCAGACTGTGTGGACCAACATTCGCATGCAAATTTCGGGAAATCCCCGCTGCAGAACCGTTCTAAATGGCCTTGCTCGGATTTGATTCGGGATAAAAATAGAGACAACTTCCCCGTTTCGTCAGTTTTCATCTAGTTATCGAACGGAACAGGCGTCCTTCTAAAGTCGCGTAGAAGGGGACAGCTACCGCTGACAAGTGGCTGGTAAACTCATCTAGCCCGTGGTGATACCGACAAGTCTTCGCAATCTCGTGGTAACTTGTACTGTTCAAGTGGACTGAAGCATTGACGCTGTACATCCATCTCAACGTCCGCGCCCCAGTGAAAGTTCTGTCAAAAAATTCGTTTATGCCCGTATTTGCTGTATGCAGCCGTGCTGCCGACGGTGACGAACGCTTCGCCGTACGTTCATCGCAAGTCCGTGTTTGATTCCTGTAACTCGGTGAGTATTTCTCTCATTTTGCTATTCCATGGAGTGGAAAATTGTCATCCCGCTCGCCGTGCCGTGCCACCATTTCAGACGGGATATCAATATCATCTCTAATTTTGACAACTCTAAGCGCTGGGTATTTGCTCACGATCCAGGGGTCACAGTGCATGTGTTCAGCGCTCGGCAACTCTAGCATGGCAGTGTGTTTTACAATCGCGCAGCAGCAAAACAACTGAACAAGGAAGTTGTTCTGTTAGGCGACTCACTGATGGACGTCCCTGTGTTCGGAGCCCGTTGCATGTATTGTTCTGTGATTGTTCAAAGTTATGCTCTGTGGATCCGAGACAGCTCGACAGTTATTGTTGGAACAGTGTCCCAAGTCTCCGCATCATCAGTGTCCGTGATTATCGGACAGACGTCGTATCGCTCTTTACTTTTACATGCAGTTTACCTTGTTTTAGTAAAAAGCATAACAAATGTAGCGAAAATAAGCTATCCATTTTATTACTTCTGCGTTTCGTAAATTTATGATGGGAAATGAGTCCCAGTGCGCCTCAAACTCAGTTCAATATGTATAAAAAACACTTCAACTATTTTACGATGACGGACAACTTGCAGTCAACAGCGAAACAATCCATTCATTTATTTAGATTTGTCACATTCAAGTAGATGTTGGTAAAATGTCATCATGTTGGGCCTCCCTTACCGCCTTAAAACTTTTAGCATAGCTCTCTGTAATATTGATCAATATTTATCCTTTCATGCAGAGAAAAGTGTTTTTTAAGATTTCATTAGATGGGCTCACTTGTGCAAACTGTCCCTCCGAGTGTTGGATTATTAACTCATAGAAAAAACTTGACAACGGTTGTATCAAGTTCCTCTTTTAACGCCAACTAGCGTTTACAATGTAATATTCCATCCATTAGAAGTACAAACATTTACGCCAATTTAAAAAAAAAAGGAAGGGGAACTATCAATGGATCAGAGGCTAGAACTTTACTGAATGGTTTGAAATGTAGAAGCGGATTGTAAAATCAATAAACACCTACAGTTACTCCTCCTGAATCAAATACTATCTATCATGTTGAATTAATGATGGGATTTTTTCAAGGCTTAACTACCCTTTGACTACCATGGTTTTGTCCGAAGCTATCGTTATCAATGGTGGTTTTGGACCTCTTTACAGGAACTTTGGGTGAACGGGTTAGAGAAGATGGAGGGATATAAGTTCCACCGTCACAAATGTTTACCATTGTATACAAGAAAATGAGTGATGGCACAGAAATGTTCAAAGGATATTTGCTTTCTGATGGCTTGAATTTATAAAAATAGATCTTGGCGTTTATTTAGTGCAATTTGCAACATCGTAACTCTTTTTCTCATTTTTTCAACAGACTATCAAGCTTTCTTATTTCATCAAGTAACCATGGCAACTATCGACAAAAGCACGGTGGACATCAAACAAGGTTATCTCACCAAGTCACCTGACTTGGATAAGCACAGGGGAATTAAAGCTTCCTTTATGGTAAGATTTTTTCCATTTACAAAATTGATCTCTCGCAAGGCTGGGGAATATTATCACTTTTGTATTGTTCATTTTCCCTTCTCAAAAACAAACAAACAAACAAAAACAAACAAGCAAATGAACAAAACAGACTCATAAAAATATGTCCAATTCCAAGCTGTCACACAAGAGGTAAAGACATTGTTACATATTGTAATTACATTGTAATGTAAAGATACATTTATTAACAGCTTCCCTGTGTTCCACAATCCGCGATGTTCACGTTGCTGTTATCACTAAAATTATGAAGCTCACATGAATTGTTGTTCAGCATAAATTTAAGTACTTGTATGCAAAAAACTCACTCAACACTGCTCAGAGCATGGTGGGAAGATTTCTTGCTTCTGACACGATAGCCTGCCTCGGTCCAATTAGTTTAAATGCATCCATAACAGTGACAAAAAACTCAAATAGCAGAACTGCAATTAGCTATGTGAATGAAATAACAGCATTAAACCAGTAAATTAGCACCTGGCAATTGATTTTGGTCTTCCTGCTAAAACACTTTGAAATCTACTAATTTTGTGTCACAAGAAAATTACGCACCGGATGGATATGTATAATAATACATGGAAATGTATCCACTGGAATTCTAGAACATAAATGCATTAAATTGTCAATATGATTCAAAACGGAACGTCGCCTTGTTTCCTAGTATCCTGACAGGATATTGGCTCCACACCAGGCACTGGACCCTTTCACCCCCGTATTTGGGTGAAAAGGTCCATCGGCCTAACATGAAAGTGAAGGGGTGAAACTAAAGAGGTGGAGAGAGGGTTCAACGAGCAACAACACTGACGTATCAGTAGTATCAGTGATAAAGTAACATTTTATCATGTATCTAGTTCAGGCACTGAGTCAGGAGACAATCAGATAAATTGATGAAGTCTGCCCGTACGACAAAAAGGCAGACACACAGACATTTAAAAATAGAAAAAAAGAAAAGGGAGGGTTCTGATACTGTGCTACCGGGCTATCAATGATGCTTTACTGTCATTTGCAGTTATAGTTTGCTTTCATAAGTGAACTGAAAAGTCAAAATTTTCAGACATTACCTCCCTAAGATAACTTTTCCTTTTCTATTTTTCTTTGGAAACTTATATATTGATAATTAAAGAGCAAGAACACTGAAAAAAAGGTGAGACAATACCTCTGCTCTTCGTAGTAGTTACGCGAGTAGTATAGATGAAAAAAAAAATTCAAGTCACCAAAACTCTGCCTTCTGATTCTTACCTGTCATCTTTTCACATTTCATTAATATGCTTCCATGGCATCACTAACACTAACCATGCACTAGCTGAAAGCTATTTAATTAAAACTGCAAAACGAAAAAGATCAACCTGCTAAAAAAAGGCAGCGTTTAAGCAGCACAGCCAGGCACATTACTGTTCTCAAGAGTGGGAAACCTGCCATAGGTTTTCCAGTCTGTAGAATTTTCCCAACAGGGTAGCAGCAGAGGCTCTTGGTCTCGGAGTGACATTGGCATTTTGATCTTGAAAACTGTTGAAGGGAAATTCATTGATGTGTATGTGTGAAAATGCTAGGAGGGGAAAGAGTAAGCCAGGAAGAAGTGCATACGTGTACCTGCCATGAAATTTTACAAAAATAATCATGTTGCTGTAAAACTATTTTATACACCAAATGATGGACTCTTAAATTGACAAAATTAGTTTGGAACCGTTACAAATGCAATGTTTCTGTCACTCCAGGTTACGAGTGTTGTTCAGAAAGCTTTGCAAAACCCAAATACAGCTAGTCTGCAAAGCCTGAGAGCAACAGCTAGATTCTGTACTATGTATGCTTGTCAATTTGAAAGACACTTTGATAGCGGCTTATCAGAGGTTACCAGGCGGCATAATGTAGATAAGTTAAACAACCAAAAAGCCGTGTAACTTCTGTTGAACCAATAAAAATGTCAATAGTTTTGTCTACTTTCTGCTGTGTGTATTGTTACTGATAAAAACTGTACAGATTTGTATATTTGTATACTTTTTTTGCTTGGTGGTAAAATTTACAACAAGGGGTTTGCATCGGCCCAGGAAAGTCATAATTCAACTACACATGTACCTCTCTGCCTATAAACGAATTGTCTTTCAATTGATATGTGATACAAAACAGGTAAGTTAAATGTCCCTAAGCCAGAACAATCAGACATTTTGAAGAAAAGTTTGCAGCCTTTATGGAATGTGTTTCAACTATCGCTATCGTGTGAAAATGTAATTTGGGTGGGGTTTTTGTTTGGAGAAGGATAGCCACTGTGTCAGTGTATAAAAAATGGTTTTGTACTCTAATGTGGTTGTATGTCACAGATCTAATTTGTTCTCTACATTGACTTTTGCTTACTGCAAATCACAAAGCTTGTGGAATACAGTGTCATCCACTGATATCATGATGAAAATTCCTCCGATGGATAGTGGTCAGGTTCTTCTGTTCTGACATTGGAAGGAAAACAAAAATTGTTTGTGGGTAGTCTTGTTTATCATAGTCTGGCATACCACCAGTTTATAGTTTTGCCCAAGAATGACTCAGTTTATTTGTCCAAGTGCACCATCTCAAACAATTAGACTCAACCAAAATGACAGAGGATCCATCAGGATGGTTGAGTTTACGTCAGTCTAGTTGTAAAGACACACGTCTTGGTCTCAGTACCAATGATTCACTCAATAGCAGTGAAGTATGACTGAATTGGAGTAACCTGATGACATCATCAATATGAACAGCAAGAAGTGCTTCCCCACTCAAGACAATTCCAAGATTTACGCTCCACTGCCGATCGGTAGACTCAAGTGTGAGTCAGACAGCGAGCCAAAATGTTTTCAATTATATCGATCATGTCTTGAAATAAACGCCCCACTGGAAGTTTTATAGTTCCCATGAAATGATGACCAGAAAAAAAATAGAAAAAGAGAAATTTAATCATCAATATTGTGTAATTTGAGTCGTGAATATGAAACATAAATCAGGATTCTGGAAAAGTAAGACTAATTTGTATTCCAGATAACTACTAAACTAGGATGTGAAAAAATACTTCTGTTTTGTTTCTTGTAAATGAATATAGATTGCTTTATTACACAATCAATTCAAAAGATGACATTTCACAACAAGAAAAAAGATACAAATCTTCAGAATTTTCCCAAGAATCTGGATCCATTTCAAGTTCTGGACAGTTGAGACCAGCGCTGTTGCCAAACATGAAATATTTCAGCAGTTCGCTCAGCAGTGTGAATAGCTTTTGTCTGTGGAGTGCCAGGTCATATTACTGAAAAAAGAACCCTGGGTTTTTTCCAATGAGTCAGACATTGTTTGTTTAACCTCCGGACGACCTGCCATCAGAGGAGAGCGGACAAAAGACCAATATGAAGATAACACCACAAATCTCCAGAGACAATACAGTTTATGACTCCACTTGTCAATTGATCAGTTCCATAACTTTAAGGGATCACAGGCTCTGCTCATATTCCATTCCAGATGCATTGGTAACTGATAGCCGTGGGAAGCCACGTCCAAATTAATACTTTCCCATTTGCAGTCCTCGGAATGGCTCTTACCCTAACACGCTGACTATTCTACATGTATTAATTTTCTCCGATGTGTCCAAAAGTTTGAAATATTTTTTGCATTTGAGAAAAACAGGAAGCATCATGAAACATGGTGAAATAATAATTTAAATATTATTTTTTACGTGTTCCTCCTAATTTTGAACGAAATGTGTATTATTGCCGTAATGAAACCTTTTGATTGGTCAATTTTTTGGTTTTTGTATAAATATGACGTTACGCTGAAAATAGTTATATGTAACAGCAAAAGAATGAAAACACCAATTTAAAGAGAGTTTGGCAGTTTGCCAAGTCACTTCACATGCGCAGAATTCCAAATAACTGTACTTCCTCCTTGCGTTGTTATTGTTGAAGTAGTCTTGCTCAACTGTGAACAATACTTTACCTGTATTATTTACAGTTCCTCTTTTCTGATCAGTTCCCTCTCGGTGAAACTGTTCCCAATTTCATCTGTTTTGTCGTAACTTGTTAGTTTGGCTGTTCTTCTAGTCTAGGGGGTAAATCAGGTTGCCAGGAAATTTAAATTTGTGTGAGTTCCAGTGAGCTGTGTTATATAGTCTGTTTCATACACTGTGAAGTGGGACTATTTTCTTATGGATAGAAGGATATGTTACAAGCGCAGTTGAAGGCCAAATTTGTGAGAACTTGGCATTGAACAGCTCTACCCAATTGTCATGAATAAACTTTTGCCACAGAGAAAAATTACACAATTTGAGCATATTTCAATATCTTCAATTTTTCCATCCATATTTGCAACGTTCACATCATTGGGTTATTGTGCATTTCAAAGTTTTCATCCAACACGTATAAAAGTTCTTTTTTCTTTTTTGTGGAGTTTTTTAGATTCAAACTTGGACTCAGCATCATTTTGATATTTTTGATGATTTCTGGCCGTTCTGAGGGTAATCATGAGAATTGGAGGGGTTCTGTTCATGTTAGGAAACTTATGAATGGTACTTGGGATAAATTCATTTGGTTGTTAGAAAAGAGAAATGAAATGTTAGCGAGCCCAGAAAGGAATATGCAGCCATGGATGCAGTATTTCAGGTTTTGTCAACATTCATTCTATCAGCAGGTGTGAGAATTCAGAGCATAATAAACATTTTGAATTGATCTTGTCCTTGAAATTGTTTAACTGATACACCTGCTACGTGGCTAAAATAAACTTGTATAATCTAGTAGCATCACACTGGCCATTACAGCCGAGTGAAGGAAATACTGTAGTTTCTATTCACAAGGGAAAATAGTTTTAATTGCTGTTCTGTTCCCAAGATTTTATTTAATAAAAGAGAAGGGGGAGGAAATTAGCAATTAAATATAAATTGAAAAGCTTATCTGAATCTAACACTGGATAGTTTTGTTGCAGATGTATATAGTCTTGTTTGTGCATAGACAGTTTTGGTTTATTGAATGATATTTAAAGACGTCTCGATATTAAAAAAGTTATTTGCCCAATTTAAGAGGCTTCATGTCATTGTTTAAAATGTTCAGTCCAACATTTACAATGTTCTGACAATAAATACCAGGGGAGCTTATTGTTCTGTATTAATATCTTTGTTTTCTACAAGTGCACTCCCCCTTCTAAATAACCCTTATCACATTATTCCATACTTTAAGCAGTTGGTCAAATCATGATTTGCTGCAAAAAGTGGCCATTGTTCCAAAATTCCAGTGAAAAGGGAACAGAAATGTACTGAGTTCTCGTGAAAGCTCTTTTCATTCTACTGTTTTGTTGAAAACAATTTTAGGAAGAGAAACTAAGACTATATTTACACTTTTTTCAGAAAAACTGGTTCTGTGGTTATTTTTACTGTGTCAGCAGAAAGGTTTATTCGGCTGCCGTGTTCCTTCCGTACTCAGACAAAATAAGATTGGCAAATGAGTGAAGTAGTTGCTAAAATTTGTTCTTTTGTAAATTGAATACATGTGTTACTTTTTAGGATAAATTGAGCCTATTTGCCGTGAAAAGATCTTTGATTATGTAGTCACTATAGTGTCAGATATTGTGAATACTTAGTTTGATCTCGGTTCTGATCGTCTTTTGTGTTATCTCACCGAAAAGGTATTTATCTTGAGATTATTCAAATCCCCTGACCTGTTGATATCTGTCTGGCTTGGATGGTGTGTGATATCTCATACCACGGACTATTTACACAGTGAGTGATAATCAGATTGCACACAAGGAAATAGATTGAGTTAAAAACAACAGACTTATCAGTTACGTGGAGATGTTATTTCTGTCATGGCAGTCATATTTTTGTCAATAATCCATAAATAATGCTCAGTCATAGAATCGTTTGGTGTCAAGAATTTCAGTAGTTTGCATATACCTGAACTTACAAAATTAAGTAAACGTTGGTAGAGTTTAAATTGCACTGATTGTGCAGAAATTTGATTGGTGTAGTACGTCACACAAGTGGGAAGCATATAGGACAGATTGCCATTTGATAGGGGCACTATTGTTCATGCCCGGTGCTAGAAATAGACACCCATCGTACTGTCATGTCGTGTGTGCTGTGCAAAATCTAAGTCAAAAATAGCCCATCCAGAACCAAAGGGATTGACGTAGTACATGGACTGATACTGGCTGCATGAAATGGATACCACTCATGTGTAATATCACTTATAAGCTTACGGTGTAAGATTAATTGATTCCCTCAAGTCTCAGTGGTGGATGATTTGCTCAGAATGTAGGACAATAGTCAAATTGAACATAGGGGCTGTACTGGTATATTAACATGAACGTAGTCAACAACTGCTTTATTGTGAACAGTCTACCCAGTAAAGTCTCTACCGCATGGAAAAATTTGAATATGTGTGTGTGAAAAAGTAATATAATACATGTATTTATGCAGTGGTGATGTGAATAATTTACAGGCAAAACAGCATTTCATGATTGGTGTTTAGCATGAGTGGTACAAATGACTGTAAGGTCAGGTACTTTGGCCTTCCACAGGTTGACAGGTAGTTCCTTGTTCAAGTGGTGACACGCAGAGTCTGCCGCTGTGACGTGTGTAGCATACATAATATCGAACTCCTGCAGAGGTGGTCTGTATTGAAGCACTGCAGCTCATAACCCTTTGAGCGGCGAAGTCAATTTTTGGCGCTTACAAAAAATATACCCTTTCAATTTTTTTCAGAGTTTTGCCAAAAGTTTGATAAAAAAATGTAGCTAATGAAATGCGATGTCCATTTGGTCAAAAATTATGAAAACAATTACCAAAAATATTTACGAAAATTGGTAAAATGTTGCACTAAAATTTTGGTGGGAAAAATTACAGCACTCAAAATGTTAAATAGCTGTTTAGTATTGTTTTTGTTATGTGCACAAGTGAACTGATTTTGGTAAAGGGGATGGTGAGACCTGGGAATCATCAAATGATTTAGAAGGCATTAAGTTTTTGTCTCCAATTTGAATGTCCCTTCAGTACTGAGCAGTTTCTAAAAGATGCTCCCTGGAGAGTATCAAGGCTTTCTGTTTGTTTCTTTCTACGTGTAAATGCAAATAGTGCCAGGGCAATAGAATGGAATGACAAACCCATTGCCACCAGTTTGCTATTTGCATGTTCAGAACAAAAACCTGCCAGGTTGCTCACCTACGTTGTTTACACTGAAGAAGCATCAACTTTCACCGACATTTCCTTGTGCTTTGTCATACCTTGCTGTGCTCATTGTGTTGTAATGAGGGGATTGGGTAAGGGGGGGATACAGTTATGCAATGTCTACATTCTTCCAGGGCTACAGCCTCAGACGCATAAATCGATGGGTAAATGGACAGTGCAACAATTTATACATTCACTGTGGAATCCAGTAACCAAAGTAGCCTTCCTGTTGCATGTTGGGTAACAGCACATCAGAGAGCGTGGTCAGAATGAGGAAATGCAAATTGCCTTATGCCTCATATAGTTTTATCCATTTTACTTTTACATGTATGATTGGGCCGACCATACATATTTGTCTCTCACAATGTTACACTTTTTAACTCTATATCCTTGTGAATGTATTTTGACAGATGCAGGTCTTAATATTTACATAAATCATAGACTCTCGAGGGTCTATGCATAAATTTACTTGCCTGAAGTTGTTTAACTTTGACTACTGTATCCCACTCCCAGTCCCTCAAAAGGTTGTAGAGAGCGTGCAAAGTGTATCAGATAGTCCATCCGTCACAAAATGATGAACTCTCATCGTTGCGGGAGGTGACTGTGTAAGACTGCTATAGTTGGCTATTAAACTGGGTTCAAAGAACAGTCAAGGAAATAAAGTCTAGCATCTTGATGTCTTTCGGCCTTCGTCCTCTGCTGAAAGACGTCAAGATGCTAGACTAAAGAAATAGGACTGTCTCAAATCAAGAACTTTTCATTAATATCTCTCTGCTCATTGATGTCTTTTCTTTCTCGTTGATATGTTGTGCTGTTAAGTGACTGCCTGTTTTGTTCGTCCATGTCCGTAGGATTGTGGTGGCTGGGTTTAGTGTCTGTAATGTCTGCATCTGTCTGTCTGTTACAACCGTACCGAGTAATCTGTTCAGTTACGATGTGAATTCTTCATTGGGTGTTTTGTCTGACATTAATCATGAATGGATGGATATCCGATCTCACACCATCAACTTTCTTTGATAAACATACTTCACACATACTACCATACACTGGGTTCATGGAGGTCTAAGGTGCCAATGCTCACTATTATAACACAGACATCAAGGTGATTTGCGCAAAGTAAAATATTTTGCCCACTTTGAAGGTTGCATTTAATATTCTCTGACTGCAGTTACTTAAGTTATGAAAATTTAGAGTTTTCTTGTTTAGTTGTATATATATAAACTCCCTACAGTTGATTTCCACATTCCCTATCACAAAGAGTTTGATGACGGTGAAAGTGATTTAGAACCTATTATCACTGAGACTAATCAACTTTTGATATTTGGTGAAATTTTGCAACTTACAAAAGATATCATTTGTCATTGAATAGATATGAAATGGTAATATGCTGTATAAGAAAAGGCAACGTGTTTCTAAATATTAGGGTATTTTTCCCAATTCCAGGCATGGAAGAAAAGGTGG
Source organism: Ptychodera flava (assembly GCF_041260155.1). NCBI lineage: Eukaryota > Metazoa > Hemichordata > Enteropneusta > Ptychoderidae > Ptychodera > Ptychodera flava. The sequence goes on along the minus strand of NC_091947.1, from coordinate 22,805,285 downwards.
TTTGTGTTCAGAAACGTCCAAGAGAACCCAACTCTGTCATACTACCAAGATCAGAAAACATTCCAAAAAGAAGAAAACGGCCCCATGGCATCATAGAACTGGCTCATTGTGAAGCTATTGAGTCAAAACCAGAAGTTGAAGTGCTGAAACACAGATATGAAAATGTTATATGTATTACAGTCTCCAGTTCTCCCAAAAAACCACACGACAAAAGACTGTATTATCTTATGGCTGACAGCAGGTGGGTTTGCTACATTCATATATACTGTATCAAGTGATGTTTCTCTGTTGTCTGATTGGCTGTTGCCATGACAGTGAGAAATACCATATATAGGTATTTCATTTTGACATCAGATTGGCTACTATCACAGAAATGCAAGTGAACTGTATCAAAGTTTGGTGATTGGTTGTTGTTATGACAATTACAATATTACGATTTCAACAAAAACATTAATTGGCTGTGAAAAGGATGACATCATCAACTTATCAATGCAAATTTCTATTGGCTAATGTCAAGACAATTTCTATTTAAACATTTCAATGAAACATTTCATTGTTGTCATGCAATATCTGTTATAATTTGTTATCCATATTGAATGATTCCAGAATTATGAAATCAATATATTATCCATTGACATTTACTCCACTATGATGAAATAAAAAATTTTTTAATTTGAATGTGTTTTAGAAAGTTTTGCAATGGAGAATCTTCGCCTTAAAAATACTGAAACGTGAATTTGCTCTTTCTACAAACAGGGAAGATATGCTGGACTGGTACAAAAAACTGCAGGAAGTGCTTGTTGCATTGAACCTCATGGAACCAGTCGAAGGAGATGGTCTGATACGATCAAACACAGTCAGTCATATGAACAAATTGCCAAAGGATATCTCATCAAGAAGGAACTATCACAGTGCTCCGACAGGGACACTTGAGGATCAGTTCAAGCGCAGGTCAAGTGCAAGTACGGACAGTTCAAATAGTTACGCAAGCAATCAGGTAAACAACCAAACAGGTGTATGTATTGTACAGAATGGAAATGTTAATTATTGAGTGGAAATATTTTTTAACCTCTTTTAATTTTCCTCTGGCCCGTGGATTTAACTTCCATATGAAATTTGAGAGAGTTTGTATAAAGTAGACGCTTCAATGAAACTGTAATTTTGTGATAATGAAAACTCTTCCTTTTCATATCAAGTTATACTGCCAGTCGAACTGACTTAACATTAAAATTGTGTCATCTGAGGAGCACTTTCAGGAGTCCAGTTTACATTTTACAAGAATGGCTTGTTTCAAGTTCATTGACATCTTAGTATTCTTTCTTGCAGTCTGATTCAAGCAGGCAAGATGGAGCTGCTGCCGAGCAGTGCCCTGAGAACGTAATTGTAGATGCGGAAGTTGAGGAAAGAGTTTGCTGTTGTAGAAAGAGGCACGTCATTTTCCACGATCAGTATGGTGAGTATTAGCATCCCCTGAATGGAAGGGGATTAATCCTTTGAGAGCTGTAATTTTTCCCGCCAAAATTATTGTGCAACGTTTTACCAATTTTTAGAAATTTTTATAATATTTTTAATAATTTTTGACCAAATGGACACAACATTTCATTTGCTGCAGTTCTTTATCAAAATTTTGGCAAAAATCTGAAAAAAAATTGACTTGGGTGTATTCTATAAAGGGGACAAAAATTAACTTTGGCACTCAAAGGGTTAATAATGTAGTGATTACTATCTGCATGTAGTGTTAATTCAAGTACTTAATCAAGCTTTTTTCAGTTGATTGAAAGTGATGTTTTTACGCTGACTACCACTCCGCTCACTGGGTTCTCATCATGTCTGCAGGCACCAACATGGCTGACAAAGACGTCATCTACGAAAACATCCACTTCATCAGGAACCAGTGTCACTGGGAAAAAGACGCGATGCAGAGGAAAGAGAGAATTGTTGAAGGAGAGACCGAATACCAGGACTTCAGTGCCATCAAAACTCTGCAAAATGAAAACACCCACCCAGAAACGGACACAAACGCGAATAAGATTAAACCACCACCACCGCCAAGGGGAGACAGTCTTCCTGATCAAGAAGAGTCTTGCGCGTCGACACAGCCGAAGCAAAGTGAAGGGGGACAGCTTAAGCCAAGACGTAGGAAAATATCTGTACAGATGCAGGGAGTCTTAAACCTCACCCCGGAAAAGATTTCGGAATTAGCGAAGGAAGGGGGCGAGGAGCAGCAAACGTCACCGCAGAGAAGGGAGAGAAGAAAGGGCAATGTATCGTCTCCAGTGGGGCTCCAGCAGCCTAATGTGTATTCTGCAGGACCTTCCGTGGACCAATCACGGCTTTCATCGGGCAGCTTCTCGTCATATCAGCTTTCACCGTCTGAATCATTTGATGAGCCCCCGCCATATGACATACCACCGACGCCCTGGGAAGCACAGAACTCTGCGGGAAGGCCTTTGTCAGGGAGAGGGATGCAAGCTCAGGGCCCGGGAGAAGGTTTCACCCCATCATGTTCCAATATCCAAGCACCAAGACAGCGTCCGGTCATGACCAGAAAGATGTCTCATCAAGAACTAGCAAACAGACCCCTGCCAACTCCAGGACAAGACAATCAACCCCAGCCAAGGAGAAAAATATCTGTCGGTATGTTGAACAGACCACTGCCAACTGTCCCCGACGGAACAGCTACAAGGGATTCAGCAGTGAGGAGTTCAGTTGAAGGCAATGCGTATTCAATATATCCCCAAGAAGACATGCCGGACAGGCCACCACCGCCGCCACCTGCAACCGGAAGAAAGCCGCGGAAAGTGTCAATGTCATCGATGGGTCAGTCAACACAACAAGCCATTCTCCTCAGCCCTTGCGTGAACAACAATCCTCAAAAGCTGACTAAACGTTCCAGGTCGGGGTCACTGCCAGATCTCCTTGACGACGACGATTTCCAAACTTTTTCGAGGCTCCATCCAGAGGTACAAGCCAGAGTGCCGCCACAGCCTTCAACACTTCAGCGAGAGATGAACCTGTACAGTCAGAATCCGAACGATTGCAAGCCAAAGATTCCCGAAAGCAGAAGCTCCAAGAAAGAAAGGAAAGCCAGTTTTGAGTAAGTGTTCCACCTGCCGTGTTCACTGTCACATTCACAACTGATTGCTAGAGAATTATATATAACGGACTCAGTTGTGAAGCTGAGCCATTCAATCGCTAGCACTCAGAGTAAAAAACATGTGGTCAGCTGTAGCAATCATACGCAATCATAAGATTGTGAATGAGTCTTGTCTGGTATGAATGATATTAAAATGAAAAATTACATAAGCAGAGAGAATCTACTCCCTTTCTTTGCTTTTAGTTTATCTCCGTTTGACATGAGACTTGTTTTGTTTTCAGTACACTGGAATCAGAGATGCGTCAAACAGAAGGAATAACAAGAACAATAGTGAAAGAGTACCTGGATGGAAAAAGTGTTGCTTTGGTCGGAATCAACAACAGTGTGTGGTAAGAGCATTTCTCATTCAAAATATATTTCTCCTTCATTTCAGTCAATAAGTATCTTTCTCTCATCTTAGTGCTCAATCTCTTTAATACTGTGTACTTTCTCAGCCATTTGTAAGTGCCACTGCCAAAAGAGAATACTCTTTGACTTTGGACAATGTTGTATATTAGATTATAATTGTGAAGGGCTGACTTTATCAAGGAAAAACGAAGAAATTTTTGTATTTCTGCAACGGGTTCTGAAAACTGGAAAGTCAGAGAACACATTGCTATGGTTTCTGTCGTTAGAATGTTGGTCATATAATAAAAAAATTCTCATTTTGTTCTGTGCAGGGTTGCCGGTTGGAAATCGGATATTCCAAATTTGCAAAATGTCTTCCACATTGGTGATCAATTCTGGCCATTGATGACAGGAGTGTAGGATCGGTTTCAGAAGCATACGATGCCATGGCACGATCAGAAGGGCCAGTGGTAAGTGTACACTACGGCAAAATGCTAATAGTGTTGATCGTGATTTTGGGTTTGTTACTAAATATAGCTGCACGCACGCGACTTTCGAAAAATATGCTGAAATTTGGACAAATTTTGTCGTTGTATGCGCGACTGTTATTGCAGCTTGTAGTCTCAGTCATCAATTCATAGGAATAAGTGTGACGCTAAATAGCCATTCTAACACTCGCAGATTTTATTTTCATCGTTCATGCGGAAAATGCGGACAAATATTTATTTATTTATGCATATTAATTAAAGAGAACAGTGACTTCATTTGCGATCAGCGCTATTATAGTTCTATTTTTCTTAAATTACATTGTCACAAGAATGCAGTGTAAAAGTTGTTTCAAAGATTTTAGAGCTTCAAGGGAGCATCCAGCTTATATATTGCGTATGAAACATGACACATTTGTAGTTGAGCGTCTATTTTGTTAAAAATTTTTTACCAGAGCACTTGTGATGACAGAATGTAAAAGTGATAGCATTATTGACACAACTATGGATCGTTACAGAAAAGATAGAAAAATCTGAAAATTGATGTTTTTTCTTTTGTTAACAGGTCAAGGTACAATTTCGCCGACTTCCTCTTGGTAAAATGTTTACGATGAACCGACAGGGTACAAATGAAGATTGGGGAATGGTTATAAGAAGCGTGGGCACAGGCCTGTCAGTACATTCTGAGGTGAGTGCAAAACAGATATAATCAATACATGACTGACATACTTTGTGACTTGAGGAGATAGTATTGAAACACAGGATAAGACAATATCTACGATTCTGAATTCTGCAACTTGTAGAAAATACAAGAATAAGAACATAGTTGTACTATGTTTGAATCAGAAATTAGCCCAACAAAGAGATATATAAAATCTTAATCCCGTGAAATATCTTCAAATCCAGTGTCTCATTCCAGCAATTCTAACTCAATGCTAGCAAGGAAGCTGACATGGTTTGTGTATCCTTTCCATTCACAGATTGATCAGGTAGTGATCGGGGGACTTGCGTACAACAGTGGACTCAAACCAAAGTGCAGGAGTGTCTTCAACAGGCTCAGTTCCTGGGCTATCACTGAACTCAACTTTGAGACCATCCCTCTGTTTACATCAACAAGCAAGGTAATTTTTTATAGCACAGTATTTCAAATATGTTGAGATATTTTGCATCAGCTCAAAAAATTTAAAAAACACTTCAATGAAATGCTGAAAACAGTTTGCATTACAAAGAAATGATATTCGGCATTCTCTAGCCTGTCATGAATAAACTAGAACTTTTCATCAAACCAATCAAAAACGTTGGAATACACTGACCTACAAGTTCATGAAAGCCTTCACTGACTTGAATATTTTGAATATTTTTAAGAAGGAAAAGCATACATTGTAAGAAGGAAAGCAGACATCGTTTATTTTTTCAGATCAGAAGGCAGCTTTTAACTGGTTATCGAGGGAAAAACTGTTATTTCAACAACGAAGTGAAACCTGTTAATGGGAAATTTGGGTGGGCAGGTTACAACTGTCCATCTCAAACTTAAAATGGCATGGTAAAAAATTGTGTAATATATAATTTGACACTGGTTATTTTGCTTGCTACATCGTAGGTGAGGAAACAACTTCAAGATGCAGGTGTGAGCCTCGTCATATTAGTCCAGCCTTGCGATTTCGTCAAGGAACTCAAAAAGCAGCTCCAGGAGACAAGAAACTGGTATGAATATAGACTTGATGCATCCTAAAGGGCAAGCTGAAAGTTTGGCTCTGCACGCTGCTGCTCGGTGTCGCTTGACACAAATGACAGAATTGATACACCCTGGTGGCTGAACCACAACTCCTGGCTTTGCGAACTGTTAAAAAAAATACTAACACTCACAGCCTCTGATAAGCAGGCTACAGTTGCATGGACCTGATATGTAGAAAAACGGATAAATTAAACTGTAATGTTATTGTCCACATGTACTCTTGACAAATGATGACGTGCATGCACAGTGAATATACCCTGTGAGGTCAATGAACTTCAATCGGTGGACCAAGTCAACGGATTTTAAAAATTCATATAAAGCTGCTTTTATACAATACTAAAAAGCATCACTAAGCATCTTAGAAAGGTGTGCTCTGTATGTATATATCTATAAATATAACATTTTGTATCTAAGAAGGGAATGAAGGAACAAAATAATGTAAGAGATTGTTTAATTTGCAAGTTGAACATTAACATACTGTAGGAAGTAATTTTAACAAACAAGTATATCTTTTTAACTTCTACCCCATGGGAGCAAAATTTGCTTTTTTGTAAAAAACTGCATATTCTAGTGTTTTGAGCAACTAAGAAGTTTATATTACATTCGAGTTATGTTTTGATTTTAATATTATGTTTATGTTTTGATTTTAACATTATGTTTATGTTTTGATTTTCATTTTATGAGTTGAAACAACCTTCAGGAGATTAACTTGCAAGTCTCAACAACTGAGTGTTTCTTTCAACTGCATATACATGTACATGTGTACATGTATATATACAAACATATATACAAAATTAATATTTTCACGTTATTCTTACTCCTATATACTATATACTCCACTGTTTGCAATTATCAATTAACTTACCTTAATAATTTTACTATGACAGGTTACCGGAAATTTTACAAGCCCCGCAGTTTGTCGTTCCTGATGAGTAATTTTTCTGAGAACTCTAAAACTATCACCAAAAAAGCAACAATGCGGATAATAGTTACCATGGCAACCACAGGACAAACAGACCCTGGCTTGATTTTGAGCTGTTGAAACTTTCTCAAAATCAGCTAAAACATTTTATTTTCCCGTTGATTACACTTGACTTAATTAAATCACAGACCGTGAAAAGTTGAGGTGTGATTTGGATGGACGTTTTGTCAAAATATTTATTGATGATTTACACTGGTATTGTAAAAAGTTGTCAACAATATTTACATTTATATTTAAAAGGCAGTTTTGTGTAGCAAGTTTTGCAAGTCAGAAAAAGAAACAAAACCACGGTTTCAATTTCTGCTGTCGTCTTTTCTGTAACTCTTATCGTCGCTGTTCTACTTGTGAAGAATTTTTGACGCCATTTTTCAAATTCAATTTGAGAAAAAGAAACTATATAAACAAGAAGTTTTACCATATTTGGTAACATGAACCTTTTTAGAATGGTTTCCTGGTATCTACCTAGTACATTCACTTTTAGCAATGGACTTACACATGTTTCCACTGTCTGGCAGTATCTTTGTTCAGAAGGCTGAACACATTTGTACGAGGGGAACTGAAAGGCAGTCCTTTCACTCAGGCTGAACTCATAAAATATTCAACCAGTCCAAAAAAGAGGAAGATCACTTGTCCAGATTTTTCTGACCTCTGGTGAACCGCCATCCTCACTGGACTGTTTTCACTGTGAGTGATACAGGGTGGCAGAAAGTTTCCATGGTGATATCAGACAGGATTCTGGGGTTAAAAAACCAGACAGTGTAACATTTCCATGTGTACAATTATACCAGTGAACTTTTCAGTATGTACAATGTACCATACCTCCTGGAGGCAAGTATTGTGATTTTCAGAAAATAATCTTTTTTTTTCCTTGCATCAAGAAAGGTTTATTTGCATATTTAAAATCTTTGGTGAAAGTGTGAGATGTATATTTGTGTGAGTTGCCTATGTCATTGTGGGATTTAAAGAAGACATGAGCCTAGGCTGTTTGTCAATTTTTTGCGCAAAGTGGGACTTGTAAATTGGCATGATTTTAATGTTCTTAAGAAGGTTTTGCAGGCAGATAAATTTGCTACTATACAATGCAATTTGCCAACTGGTATATGTATATGTTTATTCTTGGGGTATATGGTACATAAACTTTTGTCACATTGTCAAAAGTAACGCTTTAAAACCACAACTAGGAGCTAATATTTTCAGTTTAGCATATCCTGGTTTTATCAGAAAAAATGTGCATCTTTCATGATCAATTATGTACAAGTGAATTAAACTCAAGTTTGGACATGTGTGCAGAATTTTCCGATCGACAATTTTTATTCGCAGAGCAATCCATGTGAGGGAAACACGAACAAAGAGCACATTTTCCAGGAAGTAGTTATACCCAAACATTCCATCATTATTCCGGCCTTCAGAGAATTTTTAACAGCTGACTGGTGCAACAAAATAAGCTAGGATGACATTTGAGTTATATTGTATGTGACATTTTGCACTTCAAAAACTGAGCAATAAATGACATAGTCAGTTTTATATAGCTGATGAGAGAGAATGTTATGAATTTTTTTCAGTTGTATTAGCTGTGTTGTATTTGTACACAGGGTTTCCTTTTCTTTAAATAGTGTACATTTCATACAACTGAAACGTGTTTTTGTTTTGTTTTTATAATATAATGAAACGTGCTTCAGTTGGTCATGTCAGGAATTACGACTTGTTGGGACATGAAATCACGGTAACCTGAGCAGTTTAGGTACGCCTAGGGTTCCAGTATTTCACATGTATTCTCCTAATTCCAATCCTGCCATACACCGTGGTGCAACTTGCCTGAAGCTTGTTATCGGTTTGTGAGGTAACAAGAGGCGACCAGACCTTTGGGCTGTACAAATTTAGTTTTGTGAGAACTGGATTATTTCCTTGTCAGTGAAATCAGATACTGAGGAGGAATGTTTCTCTTATAAATCCTGATTCCTGGCTTGTCACTGTTGTCAATATTTTTCAATTTACATTTTGGATGTATATACATTTATATGAACCACAGTGTGCTATGTAAATAAAGAAACTTTATAATCTGTAATTTTCAGTCTGTGGTTGTCCCTTTGTGTGCAGGAAGTGGTGGTTGTATGTGTGAGTTAAATTTAATAGAGCATGCAAGATAACATGGAGAAAGGCTCTCCCTTGGAAATGTGTATCAATATCTCAGATGTGGCTCTATATTCTAACACCCTCATACCCAGAATGCAGATATCAAATTACTGCTACACACTGTAAGAACACTGAGAACTGTATAGGAGAAAGATACAGTATGTGCGTCAAACTTTGTTTAAAGGGCCAGCAATGCTAAGTTTTGATGATTTTTTCATTTTTTTTATTTTGTATATAGGTTGCATGTTCTTCTACTCCAAAAAGAATGTTGAAACACCCACTATTTAGCTCATCAACACAGCGTCTATATGTGTTTACATTTGAATTCAAGTCTGGACCAGAATTCATTTGTCAACAATAACAATGCAGGTTACACACGTACAGGCTGAGTTGACAAACTGAATGTGTATATCAACATGATTTGAGGAGTAGAACAAGAAATTATGGTGTACATTAAAAACAAAAATAGTGATAAAATCATCAACAGTTAGCATTACTGGCCCTTTAACAATGCAAGTTTTGAGGGGAAGAAGTCAGTCCTAAATATAGGTTACCACGGTGCAAAATAAGCCAGCCTCTAAAAGTATCTATATAGCCCTTGTTTTAAACTCAAAACTGAAGTTTTGAGTTTGAAATGAGAGATGAACACAAGTACTTAGCATATCCTTCATTACCATCCTCTTACACGGTATACCGATAGTCAGTCTGAGATGTGCAGTCTCTTGACAAAACTTGATAAATCCTGATGAACTCAGTTTCCTGCATTCCTAGCATTTCACCTGTATGTATCAAGTCCCATGACAGTGATTAAAACTTAGGGATTATCAGCAGTATTCGAGAACTTTGTCATGTCACAAAAACACTGGATTTAAATAAGCATTTTGTAGAATATTCTTAAATTCCATGGCCTCAATGCCCAGTATGTGCAGATAGATTATTTGGGATTAAGAGTTACATGGCATGTCCCAGGAGAACAAGTGTGTTACAATTATCTAGTACGAGTATCTGGGTGAACACTAATGATGCAGAACGGGATGTGATAGCATCTTTTGTCAGCAGTGCTGATTTTAAGAGGTATCTGTAAATTGTCTAGGATTTAGTATTTGGATATGATTAGGGAATATTTCATCCAAAGACTAAGAACTAACAAATCAGAAAAAAGCATCTAATTTACATATTATTTTATTTTAACTGGTTTTCATCTATACAAAGCAATAAAACTACTGGAAAACACTTGGTTATATGTGTCTGTGACTATGTTGGAAAAACGACCACATCAAATATTATGGTTAAAAAGTGACGTGCTGGAGAGCGCAAAATTCAAAACACTTTTTGTACATGGGGATTACTATAGCACACAAACATATCTGAGTTGTAGGACCGTCCAAAGCAACCTGATTGAAATTTGATGTACAGACAGTTCAGTCTTTTACACAATTGTATCATGGTCTTTGTCCTTCCCTCTGTACAGAGGACCAAGGACTGCAGAAACAAAGACCACGATATGATTGTGTAAAAGACAGACCCACCTCTAGATCAGATTTTAATCAGATTGAATCCTCAGTGAATTATTCTTAGTCACTCTCTCAATGTATGGAATCTGCTTTGTACAGTACCCTCATATTTCGGTATTATACACCATTCAAAAGGCATCAACAGATCAAAGGGTGTGAAAATATGACTAAATTATGTAAAATAACATTTTCCTGGCATAGACAATGACATACATACACACTTCAATCATCTGCTGATGTTCTCTTCAGATGGAGATATGATTTTCCCAAAATGCTTTTTACTTCTACAACTTTAAGCTGTTTTAGAATAAAGACACACTGCAAGAAAGTATTTGGTGATATACCAGTATGCTTTATAGAGGATGTGAATGTAAAATACCCGACATTCAGTAACATCATTCTACAACTACTTCAGTTTGCCTGGGTACGACTGATGAATAGAGATTTAGGTATGTTTGCTAAAAGGCAGTTCAAAGTACATCTATGACTGAACACTCCGTATCATCTGGTAAGTGCCGTATATGACAGCCGTACAAGCTCATCAATCCCAGCAAGTGACACCTGCAGGGTTGATTGAGGAACGACACAATTTGAAATAATCAGTGCAAACAATTGATACACTAAACACAGTGTTATTTACCAGGAATGAGCCCGGAGCGTCACCTCTGAAATTGGACTTAATTGACGATCTGGAATTCAATGACTAGACTGACGAAAAGGTGATGGTTAATTGTAACCAACAACTGGTTTTTTTCGGAATTGCTTTTTAATCTGTGCTGTACATTTTGATCCCTTCACCGTCAAATTTTGGTTCAAGCGAATTGTCTTCTGTGACAAAGTTGGACCGTTACATAGGGAAATAGGGGTGAAAGTGTGTATACAAATGACAAAGAAGGGCAACTTTCGGAAACAGAATTCACTCCAAGGCAAAATTTAAATTTGAATACAAGTAAATATTGATAGTAGCGAAGCATCGCACAGTACAATAAATTACCCACAATTCAATCCACAGCAGTTTTGGAGAGCCGGTAGCGCAAGTCTACTCAATCTTTGCACTTCAAGAATGTAAGTGACCTACATACGCTGACAAACCATAAATCGTGTCCCGATATTGCTAAAAAGATACCTTCCCCCGGAGTATCTTTGACTAGAAAGTCTCCTTAAATTTTTGAAAACCCTGCTAATCCATTTTGGAATTTGAGATTTCAGTCAAAGATGCTAAAAGGATCATGAAACCTTTTCTATTACTGACACCTTTGCAAACACTGATATTATTCTCATTTGACAATGAATAGATAAAATTCCGTACAAATTACATTTGGATTCAAAATATTATCCTTCATAAACCGGCATCCTGGTCAAAGCGGTGTCAATTTAGAAAGGTACCCTGCACATAATATTTACTGGTCATTATTGCAGTATGATGTAAACCATCATTGAGTTTCAGATTTATGGACAGGTTTCACACAACAATTGTAAAATCACTTTCTGTTTCATAATGAGGTATGAAATACATGTTTGAAAACTTTTGGGCAGAATGCCATACCTCGCTGTTGTCTGTGCTTTCAAAGTTTGAAAATACTAAAACAACCTTGTTTAATCAAAGCATGACAGACAGAATGGAAAATTTATATATACTTGTAAGTTTATTGACATGGCAAAGGTTAATCTGGCACAATAGAAACTTCAAATCCCACAATCAAATTGTGATTCTATTCACTTTACAGCTGTAAATGAGAACACTACAAAACTCGACTTAGTATAATACTTTGAGATATTTAATCCAAATCAAAAGATTTCAATCATAAACAAAAAATGCCCAAGATTTCTGATTTCTCATTCACGTCAGTGACACTGGTCCTGTTCTAAAGATGTAAATATGTAATGTACAGGGAAATCAAGGCTGCTGTCTGTAACAGTGAACAACAAAATGGCAGAGATTTGTTTATTTGCTACCTTTCTTGGTTTTGTTACCCTTATTTTCCAGTTTACTTTTCTTTGCAGCGGGCTCATCCTCTTCATTGGTCCCCTGGTCTTCATTCTGAAGAAGTGAAATAACAAAGGGATGGATAGAACGTTGGCATCAGCTGGATAATACACTGGTTGGAGACGACATAGCATCATAAAATGATTGAGATATTCCACCACCATTTTCAAGGGGTGGGGTTGGGGGACATGGGTCGAAAAAAATGGTAGCGTTTGGGTTAAATGAATTAACGAGCAGAGAAGATCATCAATGCTAAATTTTTATGGTAGTATGAACATCAGAGTAAAAAGACTGAGACTTTTGCTCACTCTTTACGTAGGGAAACTTTGACCATTCCCTTTTAAATCAAGAACAATAATCAGGGTTGCTGTGCAAAATTCAGTACGAGAAGCGCACACTACCTAATATTTACTGACATGAGAAATTCAAAATTGCTACTAGTCCTTGGGTTGTCTGTTTGGAAAAATTAAAATTAAAATTAAATTTAAATTAAATTTTTTATTTCCACAAACAAAGATGGTGAATACTTTATTTACTCCATAAGCTCCAAAATGGCACAATCAAGAGGACAGAGGAACAGCACATGTATTGAACAATTTAAAGGTCCAAATATCTGTCCCTGAGGTGCATTCTACCTGAAAAAGTACCGACAAAAAAAACTCCTGCAACATATAAAACCAGTTATGAGTTCTCTGTAAAAAGTTATGATCACGGCAACCACGACTTTTTAGCCAGGGCTCACTTTGTGGCTGGCTAAATTTCAACACAGAAATAAACCACAATTGACATCAATCAAATAAATGCCTGGCGGAACAAGCAAGTTGTGTGACACAAGTGTATATGTCAATAAAAAAATTGAACTGCTGACTCCTGAAAGTAGAAATCGTGACATGTAGTTCTCATTTGTCCACGTAAAAGAATTCCAAAGATTTAAGCACAATGCTTTTGGTCTTGATAAGAGGGTGATATGTGGAAGTGCCTGAATATAGGAACTGACAGATAGGTCGGTCAACAGAGTTCAGTCAGTTTGATGAAACTGGTACCAGTAGCTGTTGAAGTCCTACAGAAAAGTTATTTGACATTCCTGTCAAGAATGAGTGTGAGTTAAAATTGCACATATAAAGATTGGCTGTATTCACAAGTATTTTTGTGACATAAGAGGGTGACATGTGGAAGTGCCTGAAGTGACAGACGGGCTGGTAAACAGGGTGCAGTCAGTTTGATGAAACTGGTACCAGTAGCTGTTGAAGTCCTACAGAAAAGTTATTTGACATTCCTGTCAAGAATGAGTGTGAGTTATAATTGCCAATGTAAAGATTAGCTGTATTCACAAGTATATTTTTGAGACACAGACTTTTAACATTGTCTCACTTTGAAATGACCAAATAGTGTTCGGTAAGTTTTGAAACAAACCAAAGTTCCGATTTATAAAGACAAAATATTCATATGAAATCTGTACTTTAATTCCTGAAATCTTTTTTCCTCTTTGCACTGTATAACTTTATGACTTTTTTCCGCAGTTATTTTTTTGGTCAACAGTGCGTGTAGAACTGTACACAGGGAAGTGAGCGGCTTGCCTGGGGGAAATGCTGTGAACCAACAAGCACAATTAAATGTTTACAAGCCAATGCAACCATACTGATAGCCTAGTTGTTGATAGACTGTAACAGATCCACAACATGAACAAAATCAATGAAGTGTGAGAAAATGTTTTATTGCCTATTATTGTTGCTCTAGATGACAAATAGCGCAACTTGGTGAAATTTGAGAGTTAAGACATAAGACAGCAGAGAGGGAATACGAAAATGATTAGAAGGAATCATCTGAATATTAAAAAGCAACTTTTACTGGAGTATGAATGTTGAATGGTGACACATAACTTAAACAAAGTTTGCTCTTCATCAGACAATACTTATAACCAAAAATATGAAATGTATTTAGAATAATTCTTAAAAATAAAGGTAATACACAAGTGTACAGTGAACGTACCAAAAAGTCCTTCTCTGCAAGTGGACCAGTTCGAATTGAATAAGAAACACTTTTATTCAGTACATATTTTCTGAGATGTACTGCCATTACTCATGATTCAGTTGGGCATGCACATGATGTATCAAGTACAAAGGCAACTTTTCAATGTTAAAAATATCATGTTTTCCCAGGATACAAAATTCATAAGCAGGTGGTTTTTTTTGTTTGTGTAGTAGGCAATATGACATTTGGCTCAAACTTTGCAAAAGTGATTTTCAGCAGTTCTATTTGTATGGAAAGTTATTTTTACTGGTCAAAGTTATTTTCATTTTAATCCATTTTTATTATATTTACTGGTGTCTAGCCTACGTTGGAACTTTGCAGCCGTGGCATTTTTTTGAGATTGGTGACTGATTTGGTGACTGGCTCTCACCTCTTCGTTTTCGTCAGATGAGCTGGTCTCTTGCTGTTCCAGAGCAGCACGGACAGCCGCTGTGTTGATTCGAAAATCTCTTGATGTGCTCACCTTGAAGTGTTCCATCAGATTGATCTGAAATAGAGATCAAAATCAGAATTAGATTTGAACTTTGAACTCACTTTGAGGCTGTTAATTGTAAGAACCGAAGCAAGAAAAAACAACTCCTTATTTCAGGGGGGGGGGGGAGTGGAGGAAAGTGAGACCTTGATTCATTTTCAGTGAATTGAGATTGCTATTGTTATAACACAGCGTTAGTGAAATCATTAAAAATACGGTGTTTATGAAGATGGGAAAGCACCGTACTAAAAGTATTTTTATGATGATATGTGGTATTCTCTGGTCAACCATGTATTAATTTGTATCTTGTTCTACTTTGGTCAAATAAATATGACATGGTTTGGAATATAGAGTTTGATATAGTCTAACACTTAGACTCCATAGCATCTGGGTTAACCGGTTCATCCCTATTTCCCAATGAACAGGTCCACAATCACCATTCATGACAATGGGTTTGGGCTAAACCATGGTGGTAAAGGGGTTAATAGGTGGTAAATTGGTAACCATACATGGATTTCGAGTATTATAGCATGAAAGCAGATTCCTCAATTTTCCATTGATTTTTTCCTACTGATTTAAGTATGTGTCATTTATGGAAATACACCTCAAGTTTGAACCCCTCAAGTATTATAAATGTAGACATAATATACTGAAAAGGCAGGCCTGAAAGGGTTATGACCCAAAACCTGACATATAATTGAAATGATGATGTTCTATTTCAAAGGGTTTTAAACTATTCACACTCAAAATTCCCCATTTTTTTTCTTTCATTGAAATATAGCATGTAAGAGAATGTAGATTGCCCATGTTGTACAATTCACACATTATTCGTTTGCCACAGTCCTCTCTGTTCCCCTTCCATTATTCCTTTGATGTAAATTTAATTTAGTGGGAAAGGAAAAACAAAAATTCTTATTTCCAAGTGTAGCAAATCACAGAAACTTGCCAGGGGACGTGGATGAGAACATTTTGTTCTGAAGACAGAAGTTAAAAGTAGATTCTCAGTGATAATAAACTTTTGAAGTAAAATATTGTTAGAGCTGTAATCAGGAAGAATGAGAGAAATACCAATTCTGTGGAGTGAGTTGTTGTTTGACTGATTTTAGAGTTAGCTATTGCTAAGAAAGCAGTACCAATTTGTGCGGTTGGCAATTACGTATTGACTATTTATACTGAGCGGTACATGTCACAAAGGTTTCAGGAACTTCAGAGCTTACAATTGATACAAGTTTTTCTTTTGAAGAGCTGTGGTGCATGTCAGATTCAGTCAAAGTCCATAAAAGTACCATTTTGTTTATCAAAATGAATCAATCACATGGCAAAAATGCATTGTTCTGGGTCAGTGACTTGAACAAGGAGATCGAGAGTACAGGATTTTCCTAAGATAGTCTGAAACAAAATACTATTCATTATATATTTTGTACTTGTGCATGTGGTCAAAAATAGCCTGTGCAAGATTTTTTGTACCGACTGGCTATATTTTACAGGTTTGAAAGAAATTGGTTTTAAATGTCCGAGTATAATGGTTCTGAATATGAAAACATGATGTAAACCTGATATCACAACATGGAATTACATTGTACAATACACTGATGGGGCATACATATAGTACCACACATACATAATTCTTCATTCATTTGCCTGGCCATTCCAACAGAATGCATGAGCAAGTGGCTGGCACTAGGTACTTCCCCATGATAAAAAGAGGCCCTTCACTGTGCATCCAATGAATAAGACAGCTGAATAATTAACCTTCTTAAACACTCGTCTGGAAGTGAGACAAGTCAATGGCTGACAGCATTAGAGGACAATTTGCTAAATTGTGAGGCGATGTTGGTCTAAATTTACTGGCTTATGATAAGTTATTGAGAGACTGACAGCAATCAGCGGTCATGGCTTTAAGATGCCAAGGTGTGGATCAGTGAATTTGGAGATTCATGAAGTTCAATGTTAACGTTTTTACCAATTTTACCAGGTATGAACTTATCAACCTTTCACACACAGCACAGGTACAGTGAAGAAGGTTGCGTCTTGAGTAGCTTACGTAATATAAATTTACATCCGCATGCATAAAACAGTGAGGATGAAAGTATTCTTTGGGAAAAACCCACTGGTGAATTCTAACAGTAGAGGTATACAGATAAAAGGTAAAAATACCCAAAAATAACTTTATTGTAACTTGTTTTTCATGAAGTTTCTTTTAAGAGAGGAACCGACCATAGTTTTTCAGTTCAACTGCGTGATATAGCTGGAACATGTAAAGTAGAGTGCAGTCTTTTGGCTGTATTCCCTTCTGTGGTAATATTGTGTAATCTCCATTGTAGTTCGAGCAATAAATTTACATTATTATGGGCGGGTATTAACATATCTTCTGACTGTCAATACCCTGGGTACTTTGCATCATGTAGATCACATGTAGATCACATGACTGCACACTGAAAATCAAAGCCTTTGAAAGCCAACATAAGGTTCAACATTAGAAATGGAAAATAGAGGATTCACCCAAGGTTACAGCAGTGAAAAGGACTAGGAATGCCGTCATCAGGTGTGTTTGGTCTGGTGTGACCAGATGCATGCACCGGTGCAACAGCGTAGTTGTAATCTGTACATCTAACCAATTAAAAAATCTACTGTCACAGCAACAACCTGTGTACTTTTCAAAGGAATGCTGCAACAGACCTTGTATTCTGCAATAGACTTCATACAGTGAACAACTTTTATGCAAATGAGACATTTGACAATAAAGTAAAATTTTATAATATGGAAATGCCATCGACTGTAATGATGAAACTTTAAATTAATATAAGATATAGTCCTAAGACATTAACTTGTCTCAAAATGAATGAGGTTACAATGTTATCATTAGGATAAATAAAGCAACTGCTAAACTTTAAAACTACAATTTCTTGACATGTAGTGGCAAAATGACACAAAATATGACACTTGGAAGTCAAATGTTCATATTTCATTTGAGATAACTGAACTAGTGTTGTTTTATTTGGCCATTGATCATTCAGCATTTGGTGTCCAGACCTTTTCATTGGATATAGAAAGACCATGGGTGTAAAAAAGAGGCGTTACATAGTATCGTTACTGACAGATTTACTGACAGCTTCCCATATTGGACATTCCAATTGGATTTTCAACATATACTAAATGTCAAGGGAGGAGCATGACTATTGTTGGAATTTCCCAAATGACTTTTTGATTCTCCTCCTTCAACATCCATGGTTGACTTGTCTTTCAAAATAGATGTCCTGACATCCCTAGGCTTGAATTTCAAACATATACCCTATGTGTTCCTGTCATATTCAATCCATGTTCAAACTTCTCCCTGTATGCTGCAATTTCCAGGCTGCCTTGGGAGGGGGTGGGGGTGGGGGCGGGGGAATGGTCATCACAGCATATACCTATTCTACTCAGGTGAAGTCAAATTTATCCTGTCTACACAACACCTGCTTGTAAGTCGCTGCTGGTGGCAGGCTTGTGTCCCATGTGATGATGCAGTTAAAACGTGAAATATATCATGAGGTCGTCCACTATGATACACGTTTACATGTTCACTCCCCCTACTTGGGTACACTCCACTTAATCTCGTGTCCATTTTTTCTCAAAGCATTAATCATGTTTTTGGTTGTGTATAAACAATACCGGTAGACCCTGCTGGTGTTGCTTTGTCCACACCATTGAAAAAGGATAATACCAAGAAATAGTGTTCACTTCAGCCAAATAGGACATACAGAAAAATTACATTTTGCAATGATTTTCAAATCTACCTATCTTACCACATGAGCTACTGTGTGTATGCACAACAGCACACATAAACATTACAGCCAATGTTTTGTCAATATGCTAATTTAAGAAGCCACTAATTTAAACTTTTCCCCATATTTATATGGTCAAGATGACGTCTTTTCAGTTAAATTTAAAACCCGCTGATTGCAATGAAAATCCAAAATGGGTAAGCATGCAGCTAATTCAAAGCGTTTTTACAGTATGCGCATACTTTGTGTGTTGAAGGGCTAAAAACTTCAACATGTCCTGGGAATGGAAACAAGAATTCAAAAAGATTATCAGCAACAAAACCACTGTAAATAATAAAAAATCATTGAACATGGAGTTCTTCAGTAGTCCTTTAATGTTGTCAAATATTCGTCAGTAGTCATTTAACGTTGTAAAAAATGTCTTTCCGACTACTTGAAATGAACACACTGTACTCATATATCAACTTCCCCTACTTGGGTGCATGTGAACAGTAGGAACTAGATATATAATCCATTGGGCAGGCTGAGTTAATGAAACTGGGTGGTTATCATGCACTCGGCGCTGATTACTTGTGTTTGTTTTTCAAATGAGCTACAAATGATACATTCACCATAACCACCTAAAAACATGTTGGGCTTAATTTTTGAACTCTGCTAATTACTTCCTTGTTCTTGTTACCTGTTTACTCTTGGATCAATGTGACAAGAAAAACTGAAGTTGTCAAAATATTAGCGTTTTGACCTACATACATGTAGTTGTATACAATTGGTTGAACTGGGATGAAGGAAAACCTATAGAAATGCTAGTTGAGTGACTGCAGCGGTATAAATAAATAATAAATAAATCAATCAATAAATTAAATTTAATAAATCAATAAATGAATAGATAAATATCATTGGTTGAACTGAGATGAAGGAAAGTCTATAGAAATGATATATGGTTGTTGAGTGACTGCAGCAGGATTAAGTTGACTGGCTTGTGAATTTGCACTTTATTCATCACATAAATATATTGGAACTGAAATATTCTGATGTCACGGTAGTAATTTGTAAAGTTGAAGTGTAAAAGTAGGCATGAGTTTTGAAAGAATTTAAAAATTGAAAAAGATGGCTGACAGTTGACCAACAGTTCAGCCATGTAATTTTTTTGTCCCATTCTTTCTCTGTGCAGTTTTGTATACTTGTATAGAATGTACTTATCTCACTTCTCAATCAAATGATGCAGTTATCCCTGTGACCTACTTTAACTAAAATGACATCAGAGACACGAAACCAAAATGTTAGGGATGTACTTCCTTCATGTTTTGTTCAATACTAGGCTAAGCATGGTGGGTTTCATGATGAGAAAAGTTGTTGAGGAATGATGATGTTTGTCTGGAAAAAAATCTAGAAAGGTTTTAAAATATGGCATTTAAGTTTCTCATACAGTTTGGAGTGACTCTATGGAGTGTGACTGCTAATTGTTTTGGATCACATTTTGGGGAACTATCTGCAATTTGGAACTTCAGAAAATTTGCGGAATTTTTGCAATTTGCTGAAATCTACATGAAAAGTGGATCGGAAGAATAATGGCAAAAATTACATGTGAACACTTCAGATAATACTAATAAATCAAGAACACTACAGGTAGTAAATTCAATTTCATGTCAATGTGTAAACATTCTCTGAAAAAGTTAGCAGTAACCTGTATTTCACAGACTATGATCCGCATATCGGTGCTGTACTGTAACTTTGGTAAACTCAACTTATGGAAATTAAGAGGTCAAACATGAAGGGGTGGTTAAGGACCAACTTATCTTTCAAGTACACTGTTACTGTATGAAACAAACTTCCATTACCCATTTCAACAAATTACATGCATGCAATGCAAGTAAGTTTTTAAAAATCAACAAGACCTTGATGAATTAAACCTTTCCAAGTTGCATCCAATCTACAGGCACAGTTGCTGTTTCTTATATATTTAACTTAGAGAAACATATTATTTTGAAATGTGTTCAACAACAAGTCGTGACATTTGGCGTTTTTGTATCAACTTCTGTTTATTTTCAAGATGCTGCATTGTATGATTTGTACTTTACACAGGCCTGGAAATAAATGAACACACAAATGGGTTTTATTTGCCATTCTTTTGTTATTTGCTGACAATGGGGGAAACTACACCCCTAATCATTTTCAATCCTTGGGATTCAGAGTTCCCTCTTTCCTCCTATTCACCCCCAATTGTAAGTGGAAAGGCCCACAATCATGACTGATAACAATGGGTTTGGGCCAAACCGTGGTAGTGAAAAGGTAAAAAGTTTTCAACAGAGAGGGTTGTGGTCACAACATTTCCTAGTTACAATACATATTCTGACACATTTGTGATGTAAAATCCCAAAAATTACAGAAACAGGTACAAGTACGATTATATCAGGAATGAGGAAACCATAGGCTTTGCATGCGTTTACCTGTACATGAGTCAGCTGAATACTGAATAAGGTCTTATGTCATCACAGATACACTGTTTACCAACTACTTTTCAGGTTGATAACGATAAGTATCCGTCTTTGATAAAAGCTCGTTTAAATCCAGGAAGAAATTGAAAAAATTTATTCACACTGGCTCCTCAAATGATAATATGTAAATCAACAAAACATTGCACAACCTGAACGCAATGATGAGAATTTTCAAGGTCATGTTTTTAACCATTTGAGCGCCAAAGTAAATTTTTGTCACCTTTAGAAAATATACTCCAGTCAATTTTTTCAGATTTTTGTCAAAATTTTGATAACAAACTGCAGCCAATGAAATGTGATGTCCATTTGGTCCAAAATTATCAAAAAATAATAGAAAAATTCATAAAAATTGGTAAGAATGTTGCACTAAAATTTTGGTAGGAACTCAAAGGGTTAAAAACATATGTAAAGATGGAGTTTGTTTTCAGCTCGAAACTGACCATGCTGATCACCAGATCGAGATAGCAGATTTGATAACTGATGGAAAATGGGATTCTGGGACTGCGATCAAAACCTGTTACATTGTCTGTTTTAAGATACTATCACATGTACCTATGAAAACTTACAGATCTCGATCTTAATTTTTGATGCAGAAGATATAGTAGTCAGAGTCACTGATCAAAACATGTGTGCAAGAGTGGGAGTAACAATACGATAAACATTAGTTTGTGTACTTGGGTTAATTTTCAACTTGTACTTTGACATTTACTTCCTTGTATTCTGCACAAGAGCAAACACTGACATCGATAATGTGCCAAAGTAAAGTGTAGATGATGAGCACATAGCCTGTAAATATTTTTTTCTGTACTGTAATAACCTTGGACACGTTTAGATGACAAAGGCAGCTAGCTGGCATAGAGCCAGTATCAAAGGACACAAGCCAGTGTGAAGTACCAGCCTGAGGGTGATCTATCATACAAGCTGACTGTTAGAAAGGATCATAAACAAGGCACACACGAGGGTACTTGAGACTGTGCGTTTGTCATGTGTCTGTGTTTTATATAAAAAAAGTTAAAAGTAGTGTAAATATGATGTAAGTCACTTCCAGAATTTTGGAAAAGAAAATGCACAGTTATTGCATGTTTTGCAATATGTGATGCATGTACATACACCGTCCATACTCTCAAAGTCTTGCTATTACACGACACATTTGCTGCGGTCATAACCTATCACATGGCCATTGAACAAATGTGAGTCAGCCGGAAACATCTTTCAACATTCAGCTTTGTTTTGTCACCTGACAACATTTTCACTCACTTGTTCTATTGTACTTGAGTAAGAAGTAATCCTCTCACTCTGCAAAACAATAGAGGTTCAGCCAAGTTTGACCAGGGGTGACCAAGGGTCATCAACCTTTTTGGACTGTTTGCTTTTGTAAGACTCTTCTTCTGATCTCAAAATCTTGTCAAGCACAGATCTTTTTGGTGTACAGCATGTTCCTTGCGAATGAGGTAGAGAATGTGTCTTGGGATGGATATCAGGACTCTAATATTTTTACAACACTTGACAGGTCTCATGCTGTTTGTCAAAGCTGTGTGGACTCGTATTGAAACAAGGAAAGCAAATGAAGTTTTTAAGGTCTTGTTTTTTTTCAAAATTCAAGTGAAAACTTGAATTTTTCCCGACAGAGTTAAATAAGGTATAGCAACCATGTTGGATTTTAAATACTGGCACATTTTAGGTCAAAATTTAAAGCATAACAGCTAAGCGTGTATGCCAGAGTCTTTTGCCTGTGTGTTAATTGTATTTGATAGCTGTGTATTGAGTTCATGGGTTAAAAACGTCAAAAAATTCAAACAAAATACCTTCCTTCTCTACAGCCGTCATGCAACATTGTAACTGTATGAGACTGGACAAAAGAACGTAATTTGCCTCTCAATCATGTTTGGGTTGATAGAACAAACAAAATTGTGTAGGCAGATGGACAGACCATGCCATGATAAACAGAATGCCATCTGACTTTTATGATTTTGGGTCAATTTCAAACCATGTCCTAATAAACAGCGTCTCCTGACTTTGACGATTTCTGAACTCTGAGTCAGTTTTTGAATTTCTTAAATTATCTTGAGTCAGTTCTTATATACCAGTTACAAGTAATATGTACAAGTTTGTTGTCACTCCTGGAGTCCGTGGTGTCTCAAATTGGCCAAGATAGTAGTGATGATGAACACGTTTCTATCTTATTTGCTCCAAACTACGCGGAACTAACCATAGAACATGGAAGGATAAAAACTATCTCTAGAAACTGAAAATTCAGTTATTGTATAAATAAAGTGATCTGTTGACAGATAGGCTTTGAAATGTTGATGTAAACAGCAATGATACAGACTGAAAATGAGTCTGACAAAATTTGAACAGAAATTCTACAAGTAAACACACAGCAAACTCTTAAATAGAAAATTTATTTAAAGTATTGAGGGCCGGAAAATAAGTGTTCCTTGAATTCTGTTATGCCCAGCTACAGGCGGCGAGGATTTTTTTCAGTACCAGGCAAACTCTCTCACTAGTTACGTTGTTACTGATGACTTGGAGTCTACTAAGGTTTTACAAACTGTCCACAATAATAGAGGCATTACATATACAGGCAGTGTTAGCAGAACAAATTCTGAACATTTCCACATGCTCAGAGAAGAAAACAAATTCCAAATTGGAAAAATATGCGCAACAAAAAATAAAATAATTGCAAACCAGAAGTATATATTTGGCGCAATTTCAAGAAAAAACAAATTCCAAATTGGCTGTTTCTCTGCTCTCTATGGTAGAAGCTGTGAACCGAGGAAAAATATAATTATTCTTTCTGGCCTAAATAAAAGACATGCCTAAAACAGATTCCATTTATGGTAAAGATATGGGGAAACAAATGAACATGATTAAATCTTATCAGTTTACTCAAGAACTTAAAAAGGTACATGTATTTCTGACCTGAATTTTATGAAATATAAAAATAATTACACATCATATAAATTGATAAAACAATTTATTTTTTGAAAGACAATAGAATTTAAACATTCCGAAACCCTTTAAAATATTGACTGCCACATTGTTTATCTAATCAGTATTTTTATTGGTCCGGGTGGGTAGATATCACTTAAAATACACAATGCAGTTCCAGGAATTACCGTTAACATCCCAAATTATTTGGTGCAATGTCAATAAGAACACTCAAAAAGTGCTTTCTATCGACTCTAGCAATGCTTGCAAGATAATCTGAATTTGCAATCGGATCAATTCATTGTACTAGCAAACTAGAGATATAAACCTATGTGTACAGGCACAGATTTTAGCCTTGCAGGATACACTTTAAGAGGTAATCAACTGATCATAGAACATACTGGAAAACACATTTATTTACGAGGACTCCTGTAAAATGTCCCATCCCCTTTACCTGCTTCCTATGCATAATATGCAAAGAAAACAGCATGCAACACTTACTCTTGAAGACAATTTTTTAAACAATTCCGATTTAATCTTAAGCGACATGAGAAACAATTGCTACCCACTATGGCTTGTTTTGGTAAAAAAAATTAAAACAATTTGAATAAGGAAGTAAACATTGCCGAAATTAATGGTAATTGATTTACAGATAAATATATGACAAATTGAAAATAAATATTTATGCATTTAATATATGTACATTCATATTTTTAGCAGGCAGCTGAATAATAATAAACACTTGGCTTCCATCAAGTACTTATCTGATTACTGTCAGTAAATGTAAAGTTGACTGTAATATCAGCTATCAGATCACCCAACTGTCTCAGCCACATACTTGTATTAAGTCGCTGATACCTGTGTATTTCATTTTGAACTGTCAGCCAATCAGAGAGACATCACAACCTGTGACATCAGATGGAGCTAAAACTGGAATTGATCAACGGGTAACAGAAAGACTGGCATATTTTAAAGAGAATGTTTTCATTTCAATCAATTTTTCTCCATAACCATTGTTGACACACACATGAAACTGCTTGTTTTGCTCAGCTTGGCTGTTTTCCCTTATTAACTCAATCTGTAGAGCTGAATTTTGATTTTGTTTTGAAACTACCACAATGCCTGCCTAAAACCATTCAAAACTTGAGAAAATCAACATAAGAAGTGATGTCCTCCCTCCCAGCGATTTTGCCTGATCTATTTCCCTATTCTGTGATCACTCTCTTTACATTTTAGCGAAATTCCCTCGTAAAGTTTCAAATGCAAACAGAAAGTCTAACATCCATTCTTGGACTGTTGGTATAAACTTGACTTTGTTATTTTTATGTGACATCTTTTGCTTTCAATACATCACTTTATGAACTTAACTCTTTGAGCACTGTAATTTTTCCCCCAAAATATCAGGGCAACATTTTATCAATTTTATGAATTTTTCTGTAGTTTTTTTCACGATTTTGGACCAAATGAACATAAATTTTTATGGGATGCACTTTTTGACTAAAATTTTTGGGAAAATCTGAAAAAAAAAATTGTCTAGATCTGAAAGAAATTGTTGACATTGTATAGTAGTATAAATGCAACAAAAATCAAATTTGGCACTCAAAGGGTTAATAAGCTCAACCTATCATCTGTAGTACTGACTGATACCTCTGAGCCAGTAATCCATTGACAAACAGGGTTGTCAGTTCTTGTGCACACCATAAATAGTTCAGTTGTTATTTTACAACAAGCAAGTCTCAAGTCTCTTTGTTGTGTATTTCTCCTAAAAAGTAGGTTTAACATCTTTAGTCACTCCAGCTTACCATTAAAAAAACCCAACATTGTTTTACTTTGTTCATGCACACAATATTTATTAACATCAAAAGTGTCTGGTATCACATGAATTTGAGTTGCCTAAGGAAAAGTTTGGGTAAGTGGTTTCTATAGAAAGAAACAATGTACTTGTCGTTGACAAGAAAACCCTGTCTTTGCCTTCCTTCACTGTTCATGCTGAATTATTGTCCTTTGCTGGTGGAGAGCAAGTCAGACATAACTGGTTACCATAGTAACAGGAAAGTGGGGTTACTGGGGTTAAATTAAACAAAACTTAGAAACTCTTTATGCTGTCAGTCGATCCGATCCTCGGGCAGAGTGAGAGTTTCAACAATAGGTATTCTCTAATAAATTTTTATGATCACGTTGGGGTGCCAGGAAGTTCAGCCAACACTTTTCATTGATCAAGGTCGTATTTTAGCTTTCTATGCTTCCTAAAGGATGTAAATGTACTTTGTTTAAAGTTAGAAGATTGCTTTTCTGAACCAAATACAGCGATTAAACTTCAATTGCACACTATCACATACCAGATATATTAGGCATGCTGAACATCAGAGGACTGAAATGAGGTCAGCATTTCTGGACATCGTAACTCTGAACATCAAAAACTCTATACTGTAATTGTCCCTATAGAACATTCAAACAATCAGTTGTGAAAACAACACAAAATATGTACACACCCCCTAAGCCTTTCTATCACATGGTACAACAGCTAATTTGAATTTCAAGTATTGAGACATTTTTCAGTCTGGATCACGTATAGTCTTCTCTCTCTTGGAGTGTTATACAAGCAATGCAACTCAGAGGATTAAGACTTTAATACACAACTCAAAGTGAAGATTTTAGGTAACAGGGAAAAGGGACAATGGCAAAACAGCTTGGCAGAACTGAGTTTCAAAGGAGGAACAATATTGGTCTCCCTGTACAATGTACTCTAGTCAAGCATCCCTCTGTCCAGTTCTGTAAACCCAGCATTACAGTTATTTTTTTCTGGAAGTTCAAAATTATGTGCAATTCTGATACATTTAATTGGCACCTTGACATCAACTCTATCAAACTGATTCAAATGTATTTATTCCATATTCTTCTTACCTTAGATTTCTTGGTGAGCTGGATCAAGAACTTCTCATACTGTTCAATTGAAAAAATCAGATTGGGTATTGACTTGGCCTCCTTCAAGACCTTAGCTTTTCCTGAAGTGGATGCAGACTCATTTTTCTTCTTCTCCTTCAGTGTGTTTGCTTTGCCAGCCTGGGCGGCCTGGGTCAGTTGTTCATTTTGGCTTGTCTGAAATCAAGTGAAAATTCAAGATTTTTTGATGTTATACTCCATTATCCAGCACACTGGAAGCCCATTTACAGGATGAGGTACCCATCAGCCACTACCCAATTGGGCAATGAGTCCCAATGGGTAAAAGCCCATTTACAGGGTGAGGTACCCATCAGCCACTACCCAATAGATTTAACCTGGAATTCGAATCAACCATGGTACAAAGAAAACCATGTTCACAAACGTGAATAGAAATGTGTGTATTTCTGTTCACATTTGCACACATGCGGTTGTTTTTTGCCATCATCACGTCATCCCTTGGATGTTCTGAGTGTGAAAGTGCTTTTAGTACAACCATTGAGCAATGAGGAGTACCTAGCTCAAGGGTGCATGGGCATGCTAGAATCTCAAATTACCTGATAGTGAGTCGGAGTAACCCACCCACTGGGCCATGATGATTGCTTCTCTTGAATATTCTTCTCCTGAATGGTTACGATTCAAAGTGGCCTGCCTCCACTCAGTTGCCAATATGTTCAATTTTTGATGAACTTGAATGAATTTTTGATGAACTTGCAATCCCCATAATTTTCCAAAGACCTAGATTTGATTTGATATGAAGTCTTGTCTCTGCCTATCACCAGTCTGAGCACAGTTTTTATTTTAGAAGTTTGTGGTCTTGAACTTGAATTTGTAAAGTGTATTTTGAAGCAAACATTTAAACAAAGTCAAATTTGGTGAAAAGAAGATCAAATTGATGTTATTTGTTTGTTTATTCTCATATGTAAATTAACAATCTCTGCTTTATTTTTTTCTAAATGCTGCCAAACTTATGACTGGGGTGGATCATCAGATTTAGTGAAAAGAGATATTTGGTAGTTCTGCTGGACCAGGTGGGAGGGACATGAGGTTTGTAATGAGTGTCTCACATTTGTAAGGATAAGCTGTTTGCCTCTTTCTTCTCTCAATACACAATACATTGTATTCCATTATTTACACTCTCTGAATAATATTTCATTTACACAATTGCACTGTATGGTCAAAGTCCCATCAATATTATGGTGTTTTGCAAGGCCGGCGGCTTTTTGTAAAAGAAAATTATGTTTGACTCAGCGATTTATTTCAAAGTTACGAGCTGTTGACTAGTTTTTAGCCAAACTATATGCCGGGGTGGACTTTAACAATAAGATATTAAAAACCGTTTCTACTCTCTGTTTATTCACAAGAGAGAACAATGCATTTGCATAAAGTTTTGAAATAAAGTTAGACTTACATCTATTGTGTATTCTTGCATTATGTTTCTGATTTTACAACATCTCAGTAATGTGTTATTTATTCAATAATATTTCTGTTCACTTCAAATGGTGGTGTTTTGCAGCGTAGGCATGTTTTTGTAATGACAGAAATTACCTTTCAAAGTCTGATATATTTCAGCGTTGCGAGCTGATGACAAGTTCCCTTCTGAAAATGAAATAAACCATTTTCTGCCAAATATATTTACATCACAAGTGACATAACGGGATATGGGGCATAAACCATACTTAAAGTGAATTTTGGCAGCATGTTTCATTTTCAAATTACAAGCCGGTGACTACTTCCCTTATTAAATTTGAATGCACAATTCTCTGCCAATACTGAAGGCAAATTGTATGCTGTGGAATTTGGACCAACAGGGAGTGAGACATTCATATTTGTAAGACTACAACTGTAGGGAACATTTAATTTGCTCTATCTTTTGGTGCATTTGCTGTATTTTCATTCGATTTGTAAAAATGCAGTTTCTTGTCCTACTTTTTCATGTCATGTCAGCGTATCTAGTGTTCAATTTGTCAATACAGCCTGTGCGAGCCATAATGCCCCATGTCAATGTTGATGACTGAATTTTTGTCCTGACAAGAATTCATTTGTCAACAATAATACTGCGTAACTGCACCCAATGCATTATGTTGGCAAGGCTTTGTATTTGAACAGAAAGGAGAACAAGAATATGCTTTCGCTCAACTTTCCAAAGTAAAACTTTCAGCCATAATCTTACCAAATCAAGAAAAGAACATCATGTAGGGCCACTGTGTAAATTTTGGAACCAGAGAAACAAAGCACCTGACATTTACCGATATTTTGAAATTCAAAATGGCCACCATGCCTACATTACCTCTATGGGGAAAAATAATATGTTCAATTTTTAAAAAAACAAAATGGTGACAGCTTTAAAATATGCCCCCACAAGTGGTAGATCAGAAAGGATTGTAAAGTTTGGACGTCTGAATATCTGTCGTTGAGGTGCAATCTACCTTTAAGATAAATAATAAAATTTTATCCAAAGTTACAGCTAGTATCCTTGCTATCAGAGAAATAAAAATTTCATGCACCAATACTTCACAGAATAATTATTTGCACAGGCATTGCAAGTCCTTTGTTTTATTTTCTGAGCTCATCTGCCCGAAATAAATATTCCTAAATTACGTTTCTTTATAAAGAAAAAAACTGTCAAGAGCATTGAAGTAAACTTCTCATGGAATTTGTTAAATCTGTACATGGATATCTGGCATTTTATTAAATGTTAAATTTTTTTGTTGTTGATATCTTAATTGCTAATGTTCGCCCCATCAAATATTGGTACATTTATTTGTTATCATGGCGCTGTTTTGGACGATATCTCAAAAGTTTCTACGTGGGTGACAGGTTTATGTACGCCCACACATTGACTGGAGATTTCAACCTACACACTAGTAAAATAATTCAAGCTGAACCAAGTATGTTGCCCAAGATAAAACTAATTGAGCTTCAAAACATCTACAAGTTTACATGGTGAGAGAGTAAGATATTTAATTTTGCAATTCAAACAACACCACACAGGTGAGCAAATCTATCAATATATTTGCTTCTGTTTTCCTCGGCCAGTTAATTTGCAATAATACGACCAAGCCCCCAGGAGAGCTGAAAACTGAAAACTAGGTCATACAACTAGGGTCCAGGCATTGCAGAATTTAATCTAATTCTGGTCTAAAGATCACCAGATGCTAAGCTGGATAAGCATTTTGTTAGACTAGCATGATCTAAAGGCTATGTTATCATGAAAACTTGGCACCACATTGCTTCCGTGAACAAGCACTTTTGTGTACAAAATTACATCTGTTGCTTGGCAACAACACTCCAGCAAACCAAACTGCGAGGCAAAACATTAAAAGTACTTGCTGGTAGCCGATCTATGCCAACTTGGGAATATTTAGGGTGAAATATAATTTCTCCATTTGCAGCAAAACTGTATTAATAAAATGCAGGCATATCTGGGCAAAACTTCAATATTCACTTGGGGAGGAACTGCAAAATGCCTCATAATCTTTATGAACATATCTTTGAGGGCGGCATTAATAATGCCTTTGTGGGTGACAATGATACGACGCACTGATAAGATCTGTATTGTGTTCATGTATTTGGGAGAATTTCATCATCCCATTAAAAGTTCAGAAAACGTGCCCAAAATTACCGCATTCCTCAGAAATCATTTGTCATAACTGTCAATAAAAATAACAAATGACATCATACTATGTTTTTTTTGTGCTACATTATCTACTCAATATGAGTTTCATGACGGAAACAATTTTATGAGGGCCTGAGTGGTAACTGGTGGCATGCAGTAATTATTGCCATGTCGGAAATTTGGACAAAGGTAGCACTGTAATCAGCATCAAAAGCTGATCTTCATATCTCCTGATTAATACTCAACTGCACAAAAGATTGTACATCCCAAGGATATTGATTATTTCTGTTTACTTTTACAATGTAAACAAAAAATAGCAAATTTGAATCATGTGATAGGCAGGTGATACAAGATTTTTTAATTCACATAGGCAAGTTGATAATGTGGATGCATATC
The DNA here is from genome assembly GCF_041260155.1 of Ptychodera flava. NCBI lineage: Eukaryota > Metazoa > Hemichordata > Enteropneusta > Ptychoderidae > Ptychodera > Ptychodera flava. The sequence goes on along the minus strand of NC_091947.1, from coordinate 22,774,317 downwards.
AGTTGATAAATATCCGGAAATAAATCGTGATGTGAAATGTTCAGTAGTTATGGACGAAAAGTCAAATTACATTTACGCGTGTCTCTGCATGAGTAATGGATGTTTACATAAAGCCTGGAACTTTGTTCCCTGTACTTTAACCTGCAGTGGACTACAATAAAACTGTTGAACTGTTGATCAGTATTCAAACACAGAAATGTCGGCTCAAGCTTTAACTTAAAGGAAGCAGCAAACAGTGCCCTCGTGAGTTGGATTTTGATATACGGAAGTTGATCTTTCAATACGGAATAAAATGTGATCAATGCGGTATCTGTGAAACTTTTGTGGGCGTCAAAGTTTATCAATTTTGTTGTACACCTGTATATGACTAAGACACCTAAAATATATATGTTAAAACAACTGAATTATTTTGACGTATCAAAACATCCAGACCATATTGTAGCTGCCAATCTGCATCTGATAGGTTGCAAATTACGCCATACAAAACAAGCATGCAGTAGATTTGACTGTGATTTCATCAAGTTTGAACTTTGCTTTCACAAAATTTCAAAAACAATTTTCAACCTGCAAAGTTTTAGTCCTACACCTTGTCAGAGTCTGATGTGCCAGCGTGTATGTATATGTAGTAATTTATCTTTATAATGATAGAAAGACAGCCAGTGCGTTGTCTAGGAGGGTTAAAACTTTACTCGTTACCCATATTATCGATTGGGATACATTTCATAATGGAAAGTTTGAACTGATCTGAAACCCGCAGAGCTATTCCTAGTTCATTTAATTTGATATATCTCATCAATTCAAGGCTTCAAGAAGTCTGAATATGAACGTTTTGTTTTTGTTATATCAAAAACTGTGTCTTAGGAATGAATTAATAATATTTTTGAATTGTCTTGAGTAGAAAACATAAGTTTTAAACTCGGTCAAAACAAAAAGATTTTTGTATAAAAATATTTTGGATATTTTTTGTACCTTGCCAGAATTACGACAAAATTTTATGAAAATTTTGCGATTATTTTTTGCAGAATGTTGAAATCTAATAGAAGTCTGGGACAGTTATACAGTCCGTCACTGATGGGCAAAATGACCGACAGCCTGCTGTACCTACCTGTATATAGTTAATCAAAGCATAACACTGCTGGGTAAGATGTGTACCGGTCAGCTTTGCTAACTTCTCAAACCTTGCTGACAAGTGGCCGACACGCTGAGTGTATAACGCGATATACTGTAAAAAAATCAAATAAAACAGGAATTATAATTTTCCTGTAGTACGAAGGGTTCCTGAGTTTATTTATTTTCAATTTACATCTGATTAAACGTTTCAAAGAGACATGAGTAGCTAAAGGGTATTTCCCATGTCCTTCCCTTGGTTTCCTTCCGTCTATATTGCTGCAATGTGACCTGAAGTCATGGTGATACAGCGTAGTCAGAGACGCTACTAGGAAATAAAACACTATGTTTGAAGGTATCATGTTCGCTTTAATATTTTTAAAATGTGTTTTTATTTTTCAGAAGCTTCTCATAGCAAATGAAATGCATCCATCACTGCATGTTGGTGCACCACTATTCAAAAAAACAGGAATGTTTGGCTTGTTCAAATTTCATTTTGGGTCATTTTAACCTTGAGATTTACAAACACCGAGTGATAACAATCTCTAACGCATCGTGATGAAAGACTTACATATTTAGTGAGCAAGGCTAGGGTGGAATACATCCTTGTAAGGGTTTTCAACAGAGAATCGACAGACAAACCGGCTGGTAGTGCAGACTGAACCAGCTCATGAAAGACTGTCACTAATGTGCCAAGGCGGGTACAAACAGCTTTATCCAAAGTTTCACGCTGAGTTGGCCCGGGGGAATCATGATCTTAAGACAGAAGAGAAGAGATAAAGTTGTTATACTAAGATAACCAAATTATCCATTAATTATAAGCCACTTCATATCTATTTCGGAGAACGTTAAAGAAATTTTTCTTAAAGTTTTCCCAATGAGGATGCCCTTCAAACTTTGCCAATAGCCACGTCTGAATATCGGAGAGATGGCATTGCATAGTATTGTGTGCTTATTTGGCACTGAGTAATTTAATACACATAAAAACTCCAAGTCTACTGAAAATATTATCTATAGTGAACCAAAGTGAATACATCTTGTTGTTTTTACTAATCCAGAATGGTTCCTTTGAAGTATATAACTAGAATTGTGTTTAAAAGAACCCGATATAATTGCAAAAATTCTACTGGTTGAGATATCCCTACCAAGCAACGATGGAGAATCGTTGGGACACATATATTTGATAATTTGTGCCGGGTTTGGGTTTAACATTTTGCATCACCATGATTTAGCTAAATGCCATCCATAGTTTTCTGGAGCAAAGTTGGGCCCCTACAAAAAGTAATGGGTATGAAAGGGCAAACGGTATAGAGTACACCTTATGGACAGATTTTTAGAAACTCAGACTTTTACAAATTTTTGCTGGTATACTGTTTGTAAAGCTTGTGAGTAAATAACATTTTTGCTCTTTAGATTTTGTGAAAATAGAAAGTTTAATATTTCCTCTCTAGAGATAACACTGAGTTTAGCAGCCATTTTGAATTTCAAATATTAGTGAAATTTTAGGCACAATGTTTAATTGATCCAAAACTTTACATCATAACCCCTGATTTTAATTTTTAACTATGAACAACAATGCAAAGTTTCCTTGAGGAAAGTCTCGGCAAAACTTCAAACCTTTGTTTCAAGGTGTGTATTACCTCAAGGTAGATCACACCTCGGGGACAGATATTTGGACTCTCAAACTTTTACAATTCTTTTCTGATCTACCACTTGTAGGGGTTCATTTTAAAGCCCTTGGAGAAAGAAAAACTTTCACTGGCTTAGTTTTTCCAAATATCGAAAATTTTATTTTTTCTCCATAGACTTAACAAAGGGATGGCTGCCATTTTGAATTTCAAATATCAGTTAATCTTGGGTAATTTGTTTTTCTAAGTGCTAAAATTTGCACGGTGACCCCTGATTTTTATTCTTGATTTTGAAAGAGAAAGGTTGAAAGATTCTTTACCGAAAGTTTAGGCAAAATTTTAAGTCTTTCCCTTTCAACGCACATACTGCCTTAAGGTAGAACGCACCTCCGGGACAGACATTCGGACTATCAAACTTTAACAATTCTTTTCTGATATACCACATATGGGGGTTCATTTTAAAGCTCTTGGTGAAAGAAAACTTTTTACTGGCTTAGTTTTTCGAAATTCGAAAATTTTTATTTTTCTCCATAGAGTTAACACAGGGATGGCGGCCATTTTGAACTTCTAATATCGGTAAATCTTGGGTAATTTGTTTCTCTAGTACCAAAATTTGCATGGTGACCCCCTGTTTTTATTCTTGATTTTGAAAGAGAGTGATTGAAAGATTCCTTGAGGAAAGTTTGAGCAAAAGTTTAAGTCTTTCACTTTCGAGGTGCATACTACCTTAAATAAATCTGCACATGTGAATTATCGATAAAAAGGCCCAAGTCACACAGAAGAAACATGCACAAAATTCTTGAGACAAGCAAAGGAACTTACCCATGGATGTGACTATATTACTATTCAAGGCATCTGCTTTGAGTAAACTCAACACCCAGTCTGTTTCATCAAGGTATTTGTCGACTTGGCTCATTAAAAGTAGCTGCAAAGATGCAATGTGGAGAATAGTTAATACTCCATGTAACAATTACAATGTCAAGACCAGAATATTAGTGCTACAAAAATGTGACATTGATAATTACTTCAAGTTATGGCAATGATAGTGGCTACAAAAATGTAAAATTGACAATACAAAAACGAAACATTTATAATGTGTGAAAAATGTGACATTAATAATGGCGACAAAAATGTGTCATTGATAAGGACTACAATGTGCAACAAACATATACATATATATTGTAGCAATGTAAAATTTATTCCAAAAATACAAGCGAAAAGGTTTGGACTGTAAAAACTACTCATGGGAGAAACATTTAGGAATAAAAAGCTAATTTTGGTAAAATTTCATCCAAGCAAGCCAAGACATAAGCTCTGCGGCAAATGGACAAAGTAAATAATGTCATCACTTACCAGAACTGTTGGGGCTGCAGTTCGAGGGTTAATAATTGCATAGTGAGTTCTGTCCTCCACTTCAACATCCTGAAGATTTGAAGTTTATATAATGAAAAATTATACTTTGTAGTTTGTAGTTTAATGGTTAATTCTATACTGCAACAAAGTATCAATTCTTATTATCATGTACCCATGGCAATATTGCTTTACCGTGACAATGTTTACCATAAAATATCAGAATAGATATTTTTACAGGGGTATCTTTAGGGCAAGTGTCACTTATACATTAACCTCCATCAGCTTTGGACTGTGCTTGAAAGGTACTTCAATTGCAAAGTAAACAGACAAATGGGTTCTGCTTTTTGTCTATGATGTTGCCAAGATCAAAAGTTGAAGGTCTTTGAGGAACAGGGATACTTTGTGTGGTTAAATACTGTGACAGATTCTAGAATCTTGTTTATTTTCCTTTGCAAGTTTATTAAAATTGGTGTAACTTTTAGTACAGGGTCAGGCAAAAAATGGAAATATGAAAAACTAGTGCACAATGTCATGTACATTCGAAAAGTACAAAGAGCATGGCACGAGTGTTATGTCGTGTATGCGTCCCTGTATATGCCATGGCCATGTACTCTCACATGAATGATACACTTTGAACAGAGTGAGGACCATTATGTATCAAAGGTATGAACATCAACAGAACCGATTTGTTTACTGACAAATTTGAAAACGAGTGTTCAGGTAATAATAGTTGCCATATGCACAATACATATTTTGCAGAAACAATAGAAAACAATCAAATGCAGCCACACAATCTCAAAATATCAACATTAAAAAAATGGTTTCTATAGTCAGCTGTTGAGATGATCAGTATGCACATCAAATGTTTCAGGGCTGACTTTTTGAAACATCGAATGGAAAACAAATTTTGAATTGGTAACACAATGCTAAAGCAAACAGAATTGACTATAATGTAACTACTTCAGTGTAAAGTGTCCAATTGTGGGCACATAAACTGCCATGTTTCTTTTGAAATATGTCTTTTTTGAAATATGTCCTACTTGAAGTAAATCAGCATTACATGTCATTGTGTCCACTGCTAGATGTGTAATCGCTGCAATCGTTTGAGAATACGCGCTTTAACTGTGACTGTAGCCAACATAGGGCTTACTGTACTTGTTACATCTTAGTCAATTCTGATAAATATAGTAGTGGCCCGTTTTAGGTTTGAAGTTTTTTTCTGTGCATGTTGCAAACAGGCAATCGCAAGAACAGTTAATAGTTTGGCTGTAAGAGAAGAAGCATCAAATTTCAGGTCTTCCTCTTTTCTGTAAAATTCTTGGCATGGTTATATGATTGATTAGTTATTACCCAATATCATGTTTTCTTTTGTGTCATGTAAGCATGAGTGTCATTTGTGCTGTACCAGACATTCAACTTTGTCTCATGCCAATAGATGTCACACAGGAATAGTGATATTGAGTAATATCCTTCAAAGGTCACTGGACTCTCACTGAATCAATAAACAAGTTGATCATCAGTTGGACCGAAAGAGGACCATAATGTACCGAAAGTATGAACATCAACAGAACTGATTTGTTTATTGACAAGCGAGAAACTGAATGTTCATGTGATGTAGTAATAGTTCCCATACGCAAAATACATACATGTATTTGCAAAAGCAATAGAAAACAATAAGAGGCAGCAAAATACTCTTGACAAAAATAGAGTCGGCTGTTGAGAAAATCAAAATTTGCATCAAATGCTTAGGGGCTGGTGACTTATTTATTTTTGAATATTTTCACAATTGTAAGTTTTCACACGAAATATACAAAATTCAAAATAATGTGCACTTGTCACTTTCTGTTAAATCATTGCAATATGCTAAATGTTATTTCTTATCAAGTTTTGGCGATATCATAGACAACTCTCACTGATGGCTACAATTTCAGGGAAACCCAACGCAATCAACATACCTGGTCAACATCACCAACTTGACTGTGGATATCCTGGGCTATCTCCTTGGCGATCACAATGCTGGTGTTGGATTGCGAGGTCAGCATGAACAGCAAAGACAGGAAGACCTTGGTCAAGGATGTGTCATCTACAGGAAAGAAATGAAATCAGATGTTGCATCAGATAGGGAAGAATTACGCAATATGGATGCAACGTATTATCAGTTGTTTTTATGTACGTACAGCGACACTGAAAACAAGAGTTACTGAAAACACTGAAAATGTTTACATATAGTGACACTGAAAATATTACAATTGCAGAAGATTGCATGGCAGTGAGATGCTGATATTCAAGTCAAAATACAGGACATTGTATTCATACATGTACATTGAAACTTTATAAACTTTGTGGTTTTTGAGGCATAGCACAAAAGGACAAAAATAAAAAAATGTGTTTATTTTTATATCTATAACATTTGGCTTCATTTGAACCAATGAAAGTGATGAAATTTGACTTCTTAAGGATCCATCCTTTTGAAAATGCGAAAAGTTTGCCATCATTGGGTATTGAAAAAGGTAAGTAAGATTTTAACCTACAACAGACAATTTGTTCATTTCACCTTACCTAAGTTTTGCTCCTTACAGATCTTAGTCACCCATGAATGCAGCTGGACAAACTGAAAATATAAAATAATCATTTTTTTGAAATTTACTTGCGATACAGCACAAACCACTGAGAACGGCATATTACTAAAATATAACATATATGGTAATTTTGGTGTAGTTTATATATCACAATTTTTCAAAAATATTTTCCTCTTCATGACACTGTAATTATTTCTCACCTTAGTATTCAAAATTTCAATATTCTATCACCTAATTTTTCGACCTACATATTTGAAAGATAGTGGTGAATTGTGCAACACTACGTCAGTTTCACATGCTTCCATCCAGAAAAGGTTAATAGAGTTCAAGTTGGCAGGAAAGGTCCTATAGGAAGTCATTTCCTTCCCCTTCAAACAGCCATCTCTATTAAATTTAACTTTTTTTAATCATTTACTGGTTTATTTGTTTTCAGTGTTGTGATAAATTTTCGGTGTATATTTGATGAACCTAAAGGCAAGTTTCTGTACATATAGGAAAACTTAAAGTATTTGAAAAGGTTGAATATATTTGCCACTTTGGCAAGATGAGATAACATGTTTATAACTTAGTGCAGTGTTTGAAATAATCGGTGGCAATGGTGGCATTTGCCACCAAAAACTGTCAATCTGCCCCCCAAATTTTTTTCTGGTGGTATTTTTCTGCCACTAAATTTTGGGTCATCATGTCATCGATCCTACGGCTTGAATGAAGGAATGCTGAAGGAACAGGCGTTGTCTGACGGCGGAAAAACTCATTAGCAAAAAAAAACAAAAACAAACTAATTGCGACATTTTGGCATGAATGAAAACATAGCGTGAATCCAAACTTGTGATTGGCTAATCTCCATATCGATGACAGCAGCTTTTGTACACTTGACATGTTGTTGCCCTCAGTGATCGCCGCATACGCAGTCATATCGCACAAGATAAAAGCATGTAGTGACATTTTGAAAACAAAGCCAAACTGCAGCCTGCATGAATTAAATAATAATAAATACTTGCAATTCATTAGCCAGTACAGGGCTCAAAAATTCCTATCGCCCGACGCCCGTGGCTAGTGAATTTTGCGTTCGGGTAAGTAAAATCAATATGCTTCCCGTCCGACGGGCAAGTGCACCAGCGGTTGAATTAACTTAGCTCTGGACAATTCAAGCTTGAAAACGTATTTCATTAGGTCTGTACACGCCTACAATCATTGTAAGTCCTTCAACTCTCAGAAGTTTTTTCTGAAAACCCTTGAAAATCGGTCCGACATCGCAAAATTATCGTTCTTGCTGTTGTAAAACACAAAAAGTCGTAAAAATAGAGTTTTGCGACATGTTCTCTCCGACGACACGGAGTGAACTCACTGTTTTGTATGTGTGCCGTAAAGTGGTATGCTCTTGACAGTGGTAGCCATTTAGTGCAAGTGTATGAGTCGTATGACAGTCGATCGCGATCGGCTTCACACGATAGTGTAATTGCATCATGTGCTTGGTAAATGGATGTAAACTTATTCGAAGCCATGGATCTCGGCAATGCTTACTGCTCAACGTAAATCAACACCCTGTTGAAAAAATACAAGTTTACATCGTAGTCGAAACGGGCTCAGTCGACCAAGGAGGCCACATATTGCAGCTATGTAGTGCGTGAGATGCAGACAGTTTCAAATTACGTGACCTTGGTTGTTAGGGATAATAATAATAATAATAATAATAATAATAATAATCTTTATTACCCTTAATCATAATAATATTACAATGCAATGATGAATGTACATCTGGGTTGTGCTGTGATAAAGGGTAAATGGAAACGGAAAATAGCAAATGCTAGTCTAGTCCGTTCCCAAAGCCATTTGATGTTAAAGCAAGGAAACGAAGAAGAAAAAAGAAAACTGAAGTATATCGAGGGTAGTGTACATGAAAGTAGTGGGATTGCAAAGTAACCTAATTGTAACAAAGTAACTAAGTGAATAAAAGAACAACTACATAAATAAATATATAACTAAATAGATACATTACGAGTAAGTAGAAATGCGTAAAAAAGAAAACGATAAGAGAGAAAAAAAAAACGTATATAAAATATATATATATTTAAATATGATATACATATATGTAAAGTTGAATATAACTCTTCATCACTTAAAAAAAAAAACCAAAAAACAATCGGCTCTCACTTACAGAAAACAAATCTGCACTGAAGAGTAACGAAAACGAAACTTGAATCTGTCTCTTGACGAATACATTTATCAAAATAAAACTTTGAAAGACTGCTGTGCTCAGTGAGCAAACATGTAAATAGTTAAAAGGGTTGCAGAATGATGTACATGTGCGTATGCATTGGAAGATAAACACTACTACTAGCAGAGCAGTTGTTTGTGATCTCACCGTGATAATAAAGAGCAGCAGCCAGCCATGCACATTGTAAATCACACAAGCTTATTACTCTTATGCAAAATTTTAATTTGGATTAGGTTGTGGAAAAATTCCAAATTCAAGGATGTTTTCGAGATGGCCAAATCTACAGAAAAGACTAAAGTATTCTCACATTTCTTCAGCTACATTTCAGATTTGGTAATAGTCCTGCATTTTAACAAGATGTACATGTAGTTCATGTTTGAATCTGTTTTTTCCCTCTTTGAATTCACTTCATATGGCCAAACTCTTGCTCTCTGTTACAAATTACTGGTACAGTTATTAGAAATTTAGGGCAAGTAATTTTTCCTCTCGGGCAAGTAAAAATGAAATTCACGTGTCCCACGGTTAGTAAGTTTGAAAATTATTTTACGAGGCCTGCAGTATGGGTTGACTTTTTGTGACGTGTACTCACCATATTTTTAAGAATTTATAAATTAGAATGAGTATGTGGCAATGACAAAATGCTGTATATACCGATCACATGATGTGTTAAACTGCCACCAGATTTTTCATAATTGCCACCTGATTTTATATCCGGTGGCAAACTTTTGCCACAAGAAATAAAAAAGTATTTCTATCCCTGTTAGTGTAATCTGTGTTTGGCACTTAGGTGTTTTGTGAACTGTCCACAGTGTTCCCTTCTTACTCCAGGACACTATCAGCTGTAAATGATCCCTCCAGATTTCTCTCAGCTAACCAGGCCCTCTTCTGCACAGGGCACACAGCCTCAATCAGGCTGTGTTCTTTCACCTTTTTTCATTCAGTTCTCATTGTTTGCCATTTATATAAGCATGTTTATGAGAGACGAATGAGCAAATATTAGTATTTGTCAGTATCATGCTTGCTTTGACCTTGTGTGTGTAGGATTTCCTTCTCTGTTATTCACGCTGGCCAGTTTTCTCAAGTAAGATGATTAATCAAAATCATACCTGCTGTCCCGTGGAAGTGAGATACTTGGCCAGTACGGAAATGATGTGACAGAGCTGTACTGCATCTTTATTGCTCACATCTTGATCATCAGTGGCATTCAGGATATTCATGGTTAATCTCTATAGATAGGAGTGTGATGAAGACATAATGCTGATTATGACTATAAGATTTGGTTATAAATATGGTATTGTGTGCGAGTTATGAGTGATCTCTGTTGATGGAAGCGTGAATGCTGATTATGACTATAAGATTTAGTTATAAATATGGCACTGAGTGTGAGTCATGGATACACTTCTCGACAAAATTTTGTCTTGTCGCACCACTGTTTAAAGAAGTACCAATCATCCTGCCAAGTTTGTTTGTCACTGTCAGGTCAAGTTGGCTGAAACCAGTGTGGCAGAACAGGTCCCATACGTTGCATTTTAACAAAGCCTTGAATATTTGAAGGCTGCTGAAAACAGAGATAATGTATTATAATTTTAATGACTTAACCTGCTCTAACATATCCCTGGAATACGTCAAAACAGACTTTAGTAGACTTTAGTTCAATGCCACTTTTTGCTGACTTTGCAAAAAAGCAAGTGATTGGCCAGGCAATATGCTCAGTGCTCTATGACAGGTGATATTTACAGTGTTCATCATTATAGTGGTAATAACAACGGGTCATTTTGGTCAACCTTGCACCAATAGGTTCAGAAAGTCCAGTAAAAAATTTTGGACAAATATTTATTTTTACTTATTTATGATCGAGATGTATAAGTAACTTAAGGACATTCTATTATATTACGTTTTTCTTAATTTGCAAACATTTTCATGAGTCAAGCTTGGTTCATTTGGAAGAGAAAAGTGATTCAGTTTTGAAGAGAAATACTAGTGGATCAAGCTCTCCATTTAGTATGTCAAATATTTGTTGTCATAAAGTACGGGTACTAGAGTATGACATACTGAATTCTAGATGAACTCTGACCTGGAATTGCTTGATATGTTGGTGTATAATGTCCTGGTCATCCATATCTTCTACCCCACTGGTGTCTTCATCAGTGTTCAACCGCTGCAGGAAGTCTACAACTCGATTTGGGTATCTACTGCACATGATATTGATGACGTTGTTAACTCCATCAAGACACAGAGACGACAATGCCTTCCCCTGGAAATCCAATGAAACATCAAAGAATTAACAACTGATGAGAGACTGTGTTAGTGTACAGCACGACTAAAGGAGACTGGACCACAATGAAAAAGGGTTAAACTGCACAGATATCTTTGTTGGTCTTCTCAATCAAAGCAAAGAAATACCCTTTCACATATATAAGTATAAAGTTTTTAATCATACATAACAATGCATTTTGGCCAAACCATGATGGTGAAAGGCTTAAAGAGATGATTTCACATGACAGCCGGTAAAGTTGAGAAGAATAAGTGCTCGAAGGTTGAGTTAAAGTATTATTTGATCAAGAATATAAAGTTTGTAGAATTTACATAACGTAAATTAAACTTCAATCATCCTCAAAAATTACCTTCTCTTTAGTTGCATGTTCATCTGGTGTGAAAGCATCAGTTGAGTATTTTTGCAGCATTACCCTAGAAAAAAGTGGACAAAGCATTCATTTGTGAATTTTATATCAGCCACATTACAAAAACATAAAAATATTGTTATCTATGTGCATAATGATATAAAGCAGTTCTACTATGCCATTTCCAGTAAAATAGAGTGGAAAGTATTTGAGTAATGAAAGTTTTGAAATCTCACACAATTTGTAGCTGCTTCAACACGTTTTGATTAGGATTGTGCCCATGTAGGAAACTGAAAGATTCATCGCTTGAGGGCGCTCTTTGTGGTAGTTTTTCCCACATGTGGTGCCTCATAAAGCGGGACTTTGGGCAACAAATCTTGAATGTCCCCTGAAATTGATATTTGTTTGTTGATGTAGGTGATAGAAAAATCAAAGTTGAGTTTTAAACTTCAGTTTCTCAAGCAGAGCGAATTTCATATATTCATAGAGGTGTATAAACATTTAGTGTGACTCTTTGACAGAATATTGTTCAATTTGAAGTCACCTGGCCATGGTAGTGCAGTATCTGTATATTCTATCTTTGTCACATCCTTCTGGTCCATCACACTGTCCTTTATCATTGATTTGCTGGATTTTCTGTAAAGATACATTCACAATGTATCTGACAAAGTCTTGGTCTTCCCTGAAAGATTTTAGACTTTCCTGGTGACCTGGAACGCTGTCGCTATGAATTTTTAAAAAAATCATAAAAATTTGATAAGTTTGTAAGTTAACTGTAACCACTGATGGCCAATGACTAGTGTTGTGTTGTAGGACAGGATGATGTTATAAATAGCTGATCAGTGGCATGCAGATGATGATCATGAACTTGTGTATTTCTGAACATATGTGTGAAACACCTCACGCTTGAAAGTACCGGTAATAAAACAATGAAACTACAACAAGAGTAATGTCATTGTATATATCAACAATTTATAGAGTGTCATTCTGGCATTAAAGTCCCAATAGCTGCTAATTTTATGCATTATTTTCAAACCAAAGTTGGTTCGTGTAAATGTGTTAACTGAATGTGTATAGAAGTGTATAGACGTATCACTGCTCGCTGATTTGGACCATGCCTCCATGTTTTAATAGGCTGAATAATAAGTGGGTGCCACACTCATAAAATGGCGCCCCCAGAGGAAAATACAAAAATGCAGTATTTCCTGCACATACAAATTGTGATCATCCAAGAAACACGCACGATGCCATTTACTTGAATGCACAACCCACTATGGCTGACATTTTGTTTATGTAATCATTATTTTCTCTGTCATATGATTAGTTTTCGAAAATGGCACGAAATCTAAAATGATGTTAAAACGTTTGAATTTACATGCAACTTTTGACACTCATGACAGTGTACATGTTTTCAGTCTCCAATGGGTCTTATTCAGAGAAAACTCTTGGAAAACTGAGGATATTTTGAGATCGGTTTATTGCATATTCACAGCTGTCGGGGTTTTAATCATGTAGCAATAGTGTGTCCTCCATCAAAACATTTTGAAGAATCTGTTAGTTTGTGACAGGACTTACCAGAACAGGGCTCTCAGCATGGTTGAGACAAACTTTATTGAAAGAAGACTCCTGGCTGTCTTGTTGACCCCGGCTGTACTTCTTCCCTTCTTCCCAGCAGCTGAGTTAGCTTTCTCTTTCAGAATCTCCGACAATTTGTGATAATTGTGGAAAAGATTCAGGACATCCTCACAGCTGCTTGGGCTGAAATGATTCCAATTTTTTTTGTGTCAGACTTACAGAAATGCTGTACTATGTATCTGACATCACACAATGTTGTCCCTTCAAATCTGGCTATATTACTTTTTATGACCATTCGTATATCAATTGATTAGGTAACATGGTGAAATGGTCAAAGCTAGTTAGCTTTATTGGATTGTACAGCTAAACAAAGTGATGCACAAGTTCATGGTATACATCAGGTAACATGATGAAATGCAAAGAAAGTAAGCTGTATTGGATTGAACTGCAAAACAAAGCGGTGCATAACTTTGGGCATCCCATATTTTATTGCTTTCTTAAAATGAGAAAAGGAATTATTTAAGGCACATTGGGGAAATCAATTTTGGTACATGCTGTAATATAATGAAAGTGAAGGGAGAATGTCAGATCTGAAAGTGCAAACCTACATGTATATATACATATATAGGTCCTGTCACAGGATTCCACCTGTAAGGGACTGTAATATTAGCACTCAATACATTTTACACAACTGGTGCTACTGAAATGAATGTATTCACCATGTTTTTTTATGAAAGGCAGTAAATCAGTTAAGGTTTTATTGATGTCAGATTTTACAGTAGTTTCGTTTGGTGACTGATTTGGTCATTCCATGAAATGACAGAAATATTCTACTTTATTTCAATAATCATTGCATTACCTGAAGTCAGAACCAGTAAACTGATACTCAATCAAGGCTTCATAGACCCCCATCACTACGATGGCAAAGATGTTGTTTTTGATTCCCACACTGCTACTCAGAGAAAAATCAGCTGATTTGTCCTATAGAAATAAAAGGGTTAACTTCAAATTAAAATCTTACAGTAAAGTGTACCAGCTATTCAGGCATAGTTTATCTTTTTTACAACAGAGACAAAAACTGAGAAAGGAAAGAATGATATCAACATTGGAAAATGGCCACAACTGACATTTTTGGCAAGATCAGTCTCATCAAAATGACTGAAATTTACCTGTTGCTATGGCTAAAATTCTAAGATGGTAAAATCTTTGTATAGAATCATGCTTAAAGACTTATTGTAAGATGTTTTATGCATTCACAAGACACACAACAGCACTTTTTTAGCGCCATGATGAAATTCAGGAATATGCAAATTACAACTCCCTCCTTTAACAAAATTAATGAGGAAACTGTCAATAAATGACTACTGACCAGCTCAAAGTCTTCCATCTCACTTTTTATCATCCTCCTCATCAGAGATTCCATCATCTCTTCAAGTTCCTCCTTGGCTCCACTGCCTTCATCCTCATCATCGCCTTCATCACCTTGGTTTGATGTATTGTCCAACCACAGCAATGACTGTGTGATGCAGCAAATCAGATGGGCCTGTGAAAGAACATGACGTCAGTATCAAACCTTTGGCTGCAAGTTTTGAACTAAGCTGTTATCATCTACGGTAAAGGTTGGAGAGGATTAGGACTGATGCTGAGTGACGGATTATCGCTAACGACATAATTAAAACTGACAACTACCTAACTGTAAAACTCTGTGAAATGTGAATGAAAGTCATATAACATTAGAAAAGGATAATGTTAGCCCTGCTAGGCAAATATACCGGTACAGCAATCAGGATTTTGTCTGATAAAATGTAAACAATTTGAACATTTAAGCATCTAACAGAGATGAGTGTGACCTTGTCGATTGTCCCAAATTGGCCACACGCATTATTTGTCCTAACATACAAAATATCGGACTTCATTTGCAAAGTGTAACAGTTTTAGAGAAATTGTCAGACAGACCTGAGTTGTGCTGAAAGTGGTGTTCACATTAATGCAAAATGTCACAAAATGATATTTACCAGGTATTATATCTTTCAGTGAATGATTGTTTCCAATGGTGGGGTTTCTTTTTGTCACTGACAACAAACTTACCAATGGCTCAGCTAGGAAGACTTGTTCTCCCTGGGCTGTGATACATGGTTCCAGTAAGATAGGTGGATTCACATCTGTAGTGGACTCGTAGTACTTCTTGAAGTGGGAACATACCATCTCCAAGATCGTATTCTTCAGCTGGGAGTTCTTCTTCAACACTTTATACAAACCCTGAAAGTACACACAAAGCCATGTACACTTATACACTACCTTGATATGAACAGAAAAAGCCATAAGTGAATCTTCCAATAGTTAAAACCATAATTTTTCAGGCATCACTTCAAACTGGTATTTCAATAATATTTGTGATGCTGAACTCATCATACCCTTGTGGCTTGAATCCAAACTACATTATTGGAAACATATTTTAAACTTCATGGTAGTGAAATAGGATGGTTGCTGTTATTCCAATAAGCAAACCAATATTGCATTCCTGATCAAAACCCGATTAAGGTAGTAAACGCCTAAAAGTGAAAGACCTCAACTTTTACTAAACCTTCCTCAATGAAAATTTAAATCACTCTCTTACCAAATCAAGATTAGAAATCAGGGGTTACCACACAAAGTTTGACATCGAGAAACAAATTACCAAACATTTACTGATATTTGAAATTCAAAATAGCTGCGGCCACCATAGTATACAATGCAAGATACGAGGTACATGAATATTCCACATTGATTAAGGGTCATTAGCATAGAATTTTAATACTGAAACAATGCTCATTAATCTGCATATTTGAATATCATTATACCTTGCATCTTGCACTAATAGCACCATTGTGTTAACTCGACAGGGAGAAATAAAATTTTTGATTTTTGAAAAACTGAAACAGTGGCAGAAATTTTTCACTCCAACAGCTTTAAAATGAGTCTCTCCAAGTGGCAGCTCAGAATGTTCAAGAGTCTGACTGAATATTTGTCACCAAGGCACATTTTAAACACTGCATTCACTTTGATCAGTCCCTTCACTGACAGTTTTTGTACACTGTGTTGCATAGTGACATATATTTGGATCTACTCACAGGACTATACGGGGTGAAAAGCTGAAAAATAAAACTTGCCTCATAGAGGAGGAGTCTGACATCAGCTTGCTGACTGAAACACCTTCTGAGATTGCCAAGAATTTCCAGACACAAGGCTTCATTGCTTGAAGGGTTGTGCTGGGTGTGGACGTCAACTTGAACCTGTGATATTTTTTTGAGAGAGACAGACACAGATATATCAAAGGCATAATTACCAAAACTGAATTCTATTCAGAGACAAAAGAGCACCAAATTTCAAATTGTTTAACTTACAGGTGATACAAAAAGCGGTCAGACAATGAGAAGAAATCTGTTGCATTTGTGATATCAATCATGCAGGGCAGATCTTTGCAGATTATTTATTGAAAAATTACTAATTACTTTAAAGGTCTGGTGAAATGGTCCCGTTCGTATGACTGAATATCTTCCAGGGGGTCAATACTATTACACTCGCAACAGAATTGCAACTTAAAAGTTTGCGCAAGTGTTAATTTTTTTGATATTTCTATGCGCGGCTTTCATGGGGTCATTTTGCGACACTCAGGTCACGCCCATAGCGGGGATAATAGTTGGCCGTCTGTGACGTCACAGGTGTGTTCATTTACATCGAATAGCGGTCCAACGCCGCCTTATCTCTGCCCGGTATCCGCTAACAAAACAGGCTCCAGTGTTCGCGCTGCCAATTTGCCACGTTCGCCAATGCGAATCGAAATCTGAAGTGGCGAAAAAAAATCGATCCTAATTCGCCACAGCGGCGAAACTGATTTTGTTTAAAAAATATGGTAAAATAAAGAAAAAACGTTGGTTTTTTAGTATTTTGTTTAATCTGCGCTTCTCTCTCGGCGATTCGCAAAAACTGTGTCTACTTCCGTATTATTGCGTTCTTTCCGTCGTACGTATTTGCAATCGAGCCAAGTCTCGCGAGAGATTTGACGTCATCTAGTCTAGTGTAGAGCATGCATAAATGGCTCTCGCGAGAATTGAAACTTTAGACACACGCAATCGAGCCCTCGCGATAAATTGACGTCATTTTGTCTGCATGTACAGCGGGCATAGGAACGCTCGCTCGCGAGAATTGAAACTTTTGCTATACATAGCAGACATACGCATTTTAATCGAGGCAACAAGGATCGGTGTTGCAGTTGATTTACATTGCGGTCTCGATGTTCTGTGTTGTGCATTTTAATCACAGTCTTCAACATTCCATGTTGCGGCCGATTTGCATCGCGGTCCTCGTGGCCCGGTATCCCCGTTGTTCTTCAATTGCCGTCCCAACGACGCGTTCCGTGTTGCTGTCGATTTGTATCATGAAGGACTCTACCTCCATGATTTGTATCACGATCTCTACGTTCCGTATTGTTATTCGTTTAATGGTAGTCTATTCAGTGTTGCTGTTCATGCAGCTGATTTGTAGTTATAGTGCATTTTAATCACGGTCCCATTTACGTTTTAAGTTACTGTCGATTTGCATTGCGTTCCCGACGTTCCGTGTTGTAGACAAGTGCATTTTAATGGCAGTCACAACGTTCAGTGTTGGTGTTCATGCTGTTGATTTGCATTGCGGTCCCAACCTTCTGTGTGTAGCGAGTAGCGAGGCAGGCTCAGCCGAGGGACCGTGGCCGATCGTACGAACCAGCAGAGACAAGCACATTATGGTTCAAACACTCAACACTTGACGGGAACTTGAAAAAGTTTACAGTTGAGCCGTTCATATTCTTGCCGCTGTCACAGGCACCAAAAGAACAACGTTCTCCCATAGTGAAGGAGGACACTGTCCTGATCATGTAAGCGGAAACCCTAGAAGTTACCCCCCGTAGGGAGCTTACGGAGGTGTGAAATACTTTAATTCCCGTTATGAGATACGGCGTCGGGCAAACTTCGGAAAGCCGAAAAAAGTCGACTGGAGAGGCTCGGGGGACACGCCCACATTGCATTTTTCTTTTGCCATATTTCATAATCGCGCGCGCTAAACGAAAAAAGAAATGAATGTAACTGTTTTATAGACCATCAACTGTATTTCTGTGATTTTGCAACATGGGCATTTCACCAGACCTTTAAATGAAAATATTTAAAGTAGAATTTTTCAACATCTAAAAAAAAAAACATTTTTCCGGTTCTTTTTTATGTTCAGGTCATATTTCAACAAAAAAACATCTACCGATACTATTATGTGGGGTGATGTGAACTGACAAGCATCTGACATAAAACTTACAGAAAGCACAAGTTTTTGATATTTTGTTACCTGGCTGCTAGAGCTGTATGCCTGACTGGATTGACTTGATGGAAGTCCGCCTAGGATCTTGAAATGCTTCAATATCTTTAGAAACCCTGTCACTGCTATCTTGCGGGCATCCCCTTGCCTGTGGTTGAAAAAACAAGAAAAGGAGAAAATGTAGAGGTGAATGCTTTCCACCGAATGGAAAAATATGTGACATCTATCTTCTTGTGTGCCTGATACTCGAAGGATAACATAAAAGAGTCCATTTATGCAGAGTGGATTAATGAGTAGAGTTTGATTGAGTACCAAAATATAATTATAATGACGTGTTATTAACGGTGAGTAATATTATTGCAAATTTTATTCTCTGTGGTGTTTGGAAGTAGGCGTTTCCCAATAAGATTCATGCTTGTACATTTCTACAAGCAGAGGAAAGCTACGGGTGTTTTATATATGCCTTCATGCAAATTTCTTTTGTCTATCATAAATGTGAATCCTTGGGTCCATAACCATTGAAAAATCATCTGCCCACCAGTTTGCAAAGAGAATGAGCATGCGTTGCAGTGTTGTCTTTAGAAGCTGGGTGTCGGGTAAATAACCCGCCTGTTTTGCATTTTTTCTACTTTTAACGTAATTAAATTATTTACATTTTTATAGACCTATTAATTTCGAGATCACACTGCCAGTGTTAGACGGCACACGTGTGAGAAGCAGTTTCGCAACCCCTTTCCCAACTTGGAATTGCACAAACATAAAACAGTTTCTAAATACCCATTTGTGGCTTTTTGAGCTCGATCCTTCTCTTGTTAAAGTGTGACTGGCTGATGGACGAGCCTATGGTGTTGCCTTTGTTACGAGCAGCATGATTGGTTTGATTAGTATGAAGGTCATCTTCGGTCATCTCTGACGATGGCATCAAAAAGAAAGGCGTCGGCCACTGGCACCTTGCTGATGGAATATTTTTCCCCTGAGAGACTCCGTTCAAAAGGTATACTTGATTCCAACAATACATTTTGTTTATGTATGAAACACTTCAATTTCACTGAATTTGTGAGAGAAAAGCACCGAAAAGATGTGATTTTGATCTACGATTTGAAGTTCATGAGACTGGCAAGCTAGTTTTCTGCCACTGCGCTGGCTGCCAACGTCACTACGAGTATGATAATCTTCTTAACAAATCAAGTTATTCTCAGTGCAATACCGACGCATTTTCTAGATTTAAAAAAATTAGCTAGAACTGAAATGTTTTTAGAACCAACTGTTTATTTGAATGGGTATTTTATTTTCATTGATTATTCTTATGTACTAGAATCCATTGTAACAGGCATGTGTCTTAATCCATGTTGCCAATCGTTAATTTCACAGTCACAGTCACAGGCAGTTGTGTTTCAGTTTCAGACCATTTTTATAGGTTGTTCTCTCTGACAGCCTCATCTCCCTACTGATACGCTACAGGCCTCCGTGTCTGCATGTATTTGCACTGTTAAAATTCTGGGTATGTCAGGAGATTTGATTTTATCGGGTGTCATTTTTAGATAATAAGGTTCCATCGATAGAGTATATTACGAAAGGACCACGTAAAAAGATCGATGTCAGATAAAAATCTAAATTCTTTAAAAAGATTTTTCATCCAACAAAAACGATATTCTAGTTTTATTTGGTTGAGAATTCTTATAAAATGATGATGTAATTACATATTTTTGCTCCCTACATCGCCGTGATTGCAACTGGAAAACTTCTTTTTCTTCCAGTTGTCTGAAATAGACATTTTTATATTGGTACATGTGTTTACATTACAGTGAATTATCTTACCGATAAGTTTTTTGTTAACAAAAGTAAATGTGTTTTTCATTAGAATAATAATTCAATGAATTAGTCAAATGTCACCTCAGATGCCACCAGAGAACACCATTTCCGCTCCAAAATTTCATTTTTTGCCTTGTGAGAGGGGAATGTCCCCCCTTGTTCGCTACCTTACTGGCCATTCAGTCGTTTCACTCCCTCGCAGTACACCCGTCTACTTTCTTAAATTACCTGGCTACTTTTAAATATAAGGACAACACTGATGTTAGAAAAACTCAAGATGTCATCACTGTTTTTAACGATGATTTGATGTATTTCAGTTGCGCTTGAAAATTCAAGAAACTGTTGAATCTCAGGCATAGAAGATCATAAAGCTCAGGTTTATGTGCAATATAGGTAGCACTGTCATTTTTTATCAGATGACTTTAATGATAACCAAGAGGCTGCATCTAAATCAAGATTTATCTAGCTAACTGAAAAGAAGATGAAATTTATAGTCCCCAGAAGAGTGGTCTCTTGCATGTCAGAGAATGCAAGATGTTTTGTTTACAAACTGTTTTGCTTATCATTCCTGATACATATGTGCAAAATGGTGCTGTCAGATCTCAATGATTGTAAATACAGTAATCTCAAATGCAAAGTGTGTTATACTGTCTACTGAGCATCATAACATGATGAAACAGAAAAAAGGAGCACCTGGCGCCCTCTATAGGTGATGTTTGCAAATGGGTTAGGTTTTCGGGCTATATTGATGAGACACTTTTCCAGAATTTCCCACTACATAGTTTGAAAAAGTGTCCATCAATAGAATAGCACTTATCCTGGTGCGGTCATCATGTACAGTAACTCAGGGGTCGCACTAGCGCTCGTCACATTCGCAAAATGCTACAGAAAGTGCTGGGTGGCAAATAAAATGTTTTCATGGTTCGCCATGCTCATGAAAGTGTGGCGAACTGGCCTAAAACTCAAAGACCCCGGTCAAATTCACGATGGACGATGCGATACTATCAGGTGATGAAATCAATGGGACTATACTCTCGCTCTCAGCGCCACGTATACCCGACAGTGGTTGTGTACTAATGCTTCTGTCCAGCTTAGGTACGCATTGTTGAACTCGGCAAGCCATGAAGCTTTTTCTTTACCCTTTGAACCCAGTTTAGTACCTTATAAGGACTAAAATAATGACATCATCCACCCTAACAATAGAGAGTTCCAATACTTTATGCGAACTTTCCGAGAAGGGGTCAGTGGTTTACGTGAATATTTAATCAGGTCGGCTGCCCCGCTGCCGTGCACTCAATGAGAGTCGAGAGACCTTATGATAGCTTTTCCGCAACTCAGACACAAAAGACGATTATATCATGTACAGCTATTGCTCTCTGAGTGATAGAAACGGTAGATTTTACCACTTTTTTGATAATATTCTATGGAAAAATGGAGCGATTTGCTAGCCAAGTTGATTGTGATTGAACGTAGCGATAGCATTGGATGGCAGCATGGCCATCATTGCGTGACGCTAAACGCTCCAGATTGTCCCATGGTTGAGGTTTTCTTTCTATGTGCATGATGAAGAAATTTGTAAGATTTCAGTTAAACTGAAGTGTATTTTGTTGAATTTCAAGTGACTTACAATCGATAAGCTCATGCAAACTGTTGATATCGTGGCCTTATCCAGATAGCGAGAGAGCCATGACTGTCAACCTAGTTTGTTTACATATTTATGTGTTGTTTATCGTGACATATTTCCTTGGTCGCGTCACGTCTGACATGTGTCTGTTGCATCTCCACAAGGTGACTTGAAACCGTATTTCGTGAGTTTGAAGCCAATTGGAAACACTGTATTTTTAACTGAAATAAACCGGGCATGAAACTTTTATCTCAATACTTTGTGGTTTCTTTCTATCTAAAGACCGCTTTTGGTAGGCTTGTCAAAATACATGATCCAACTTTGAAAACAGATTGACTAACACAGTATGACTACGAGACATGATTAAATTAAGGCAAGTTATCGAAAGCATATGTTGTACGTACATGAATCAAACTAATGTCAGTTGGTCCAAACACCAAAATTAGTTAACTGTTTTTGTCATCAACTCTTCACTCTATTATACTTGCAGTTCAAACGATGGGGGAAAGGAAGCCCTGTAAATTGTGTGTATGTGTTGCACAATAGTTTACCTCTATTGGTTGTACTAATTGAATCATATGGGTTGCTAGAATTCCTTATCACATCACAGAAAATGAACTTCACCAGTCTTTTTAAAGAAGTGTAACAAGCAGTTGCGTTCAAAAAGTCCTTGTCTGAGAAGGGGGGGGGGGGGGGGGGGGGGTAGTGGTGGATTGCATGTGAAGTCTATGGCACTTCAAACAAGATGAGACCTTAAGATATTTTTGTTTTGATTTTATTGTACAAAATTTTTGTGTGGCTAAAAAAATTTGTGTGTGTCTAACAAGATGTATGACCAATTCGCCACGCAAAGAATCTGTGACTAACAACTTTGAAATCCTAGCGCTACCCCTGGTAACTGCCAGTGTTTCATCCAGGATGGCATCAAAAGGGGGGATTTTCCCCCTTTACCAGAAAATAAAGGAGGAGATTTCACCAGTTCATGTGTTCTACTTGTATCTCTAAGGTGTGACTAGTCCACTGGCACCATTTCATGGGGGCTGGCGGCAAAGAAATGTTCTCAGCAGGACAGCTAGAGAGTGACAAGAGCTGGTATTCTCATTGTGCATGAATAACCAATGAAATACAATAATATTATTACACATCTACCATTTTGTACACTAAAAAAGCTAAATGGCAAGCATGTTCCATAAAATTGACTCTTCCAAGGCGACCTAAGTCAAGAGCATTCTATGAGACCTCTGCACGTTCACAGGACCCATTGGATAATTACCCAGAATGTGTGTACATGTGGTTGCACAGGCTCTCATATCAGAAGCGCACATGTCGAGTATAGCATCCCAAAATGCAATACAAATCAGAAGAAAAACTACTGACAAAGCACAAAAATGGTCACCACTCTGCCCCTCTGACGCCAAAGTAAAAAATGTGAGATGTACCCGTATGACATCACAAAAGGATGCACTAGGACATTAGAACCACACATCACCCAAACTTCATATCTGGTCATATACTGTGTCAATGGCCCAGTACATCCTTTGTGGTATTTTTGTAATTACCTCATAATATGACTTTTAGACAAGAGAGGGTTTTTTTATCACATTCTTTGGAGTTCATCAGAGAAGAGACTGATATGTACTGTACTTTATCAACAGAAAGAACATCATGGCTGGTTTACTTTATAGTGCTTTACAACTTTATTGAGATCTATAGACACGGACATGCAATTTTATAATTCATTGCTTCATACTATTCCAAAGTCTTGGAGGCTGATTACAATGGGAGGTGAACCAAGAGGTCTAGGGTTTATCCAAAGAAAGGTGGACGGTAAGGTCTTGGTCTTGGGATTGGACGTGGACGTGGACGGGGAGGTTTAGGATGATAGAAGGAAGGAGGTTTCGGTACGTTGGGATTGGGAATTTCGATGGGCTGTCTGATAGGAGGCCTAGTAGGTCTTGCAAAGCGCATCTGTCGAACGTCAACATCAGAGCGAGATTGCTGTACCCGTGGTGGATGAGGAATTTCTGGAGATTGCCAGGCCTTTTGTATCTGTGGAACTTTAACTTCAGCGTTATACAGCTGGTCTGGTTGTTCAACATTGTAGTCTGGAAACTTATCTGCTGCACCATATTCACTATCTTTGCTGTCACGTTTCTGCAGCATAAATGGAAAACAATCAGTAGTCATTCTCACAGTATTGATCCTGTTATCTAAGCTTGTATCCTAGATCTTGCCATAAAAAACAAGCTAGGATATGCTATAATGCCATGATTTTATACTCTTGTAAAGGGGTATGTGATTTGAAGCAAACTTTACAAGAAACTGACTCATATCTAAGTGACAGATTTTGAAATGTGAAAATGTAAGAAACTATTTGCTCATAAAAAAACTTACCAGATCACAGAGCTATGCTAAAAATACCACCTTTGATGTACCTGGTATTTACACAACAATACCAATTATGTTGGGTTTACTTTTATTGGATAGCACATTGGAAAGTCAGACAAGATCGCCACTCACGATATATGAAGAAACAAAGAAATAAAAAACAACTCGAAATTCACACACGTCTGCTTATCATGGTTATTGTCATCATTGTAGGTAATATGGCTTAGAATCTACTCACATGTGTGACATACATGCACTAACTGGGAGGCTATATAAGTACAGGTAATGTGGCAACTGGAAGTCAGGTTCCCAGACACTTCGCACCAAAACCAGTTCGCACCATGCCTCCTTCCATACCATTTTGCACAAAAACAACACTGTACCAAGACCACTTTGTCCCTAGAGTCACTTTGCCCTAAAACCACCTCGCCCCATCCACTTCATCCCAAAAATCACTTCGTCCCCATAACACATCAAGCCCCAATTACAATCCACTATTTCCCTTACTCTGCCTCTGCGCGCCAACCTGTAGAGCTACATAAATATAACCCACTAATGCTCAAGAATAATTTCCCTCACCCATAATCGGGCCAGCGGTCACATTTGAGTAACCGGCATTCATGGCTTCTGGATCTGTAGTGCATTGCGTTGATATCCGAACATATCAAACACTATAGATTTCGCTGTATGGTATGGTATGTTATGGGTATTTATTACAGGGACTTTTGCACTCGCAGCTCTCCGCTGCAAATGTGACAAAATACAATATACATGTACATAACTGTGAGATACAATACATGCAACCAGCCCACACGGGCTTACAGGTCACTTCAAAGCAGTAAAGTACAACAAATTAGCACTGGTGATACAAAAAGGTTCATGTTAGTACATGGGAGAAGTGGTTTGGGGGACGGGGTGGTATTTGGGGTGAAGTAGTTTTTGGACAAAGTGTTATTTGGGGCGAAGTGGCATTGGATGAAGTGGTGAAGTGGTACTTGGGACGAGGTGGCTTGGGGTGAACTGGATTTGGTGCGAAGTGTCTGGATCCCAAGTCAGATACTGTTCAACAATAATTGTCGCAATTTATTGGATAATGTCGTGAATTAAAGTTGATTGGAATGACTTGGCCAGAACAGCGATATGCAATCTATGATCAACGGACAATATAGCACAAGATTTTGGTGGAATTCACATGCATTCACTCTGCAGATCTACCAACCCATTCTCATGGATTTACAAGACAAGATATTTAGATGGTCTGACTAGACTTTCAAGGGTAAAATAGACCGGGATCACAGTCTTGTTGGGACACATATAGTAAATCTATAATTTGTAAACCTATAAAATTTAACAATTAAATCTGTACGATTGTAATTGGTTAAATTAGCTATAATACAGTGGTATAAATAGAGAAAAGCTCATATGAAAGTGTCACAATAAATATACAGTCATGTAGTAAATGATTGGGGTTATTTCTATAATGAAGATATTTAGGAAAGCTTAGAAATACATCATATCTTTGATTAGAGTAATTGCTAGCTAGATAAATGAAAAACTAACCTGATCTACAACTGCTTTTTCATCGTAAAGCTGCCCATCTTCCACTTGGAATGCTTCTGGGTGGTCAGTTGCAGTACCAGTGCTCAGTATGCACAATACAGCCAACAGATAGAGCATCATTGGTATAGTGGGTAGGACGCTGACTGGCTTAACGGATTTCAGGTTCACGACACAGACTGTGGTAGAGTGTGGCTGTGTGTTGCCTGGTGTACGGTCTCATATGCACCTATATATACACTTCATGTTGGATGTCGACGTGAAACATTGCACATAGACTTTTGCATGAATTTTCGACATGCTTGCCTGAGTAAACTTTGCAGGAACCATACAACTGTCACTCACTTGAAAAACTCTCTAACTCCCTGCTGGTAACTCATAAATATTTTTTAGCCCCAAACAATTTTTATTTCAACAGCCTTAGTTGCAATAGTTTGTTGTTAACTAGTAACTCCACCGAATCTGAAATGCCCATTTGGGCAAGAAGTGATCAAATACATTCTCAAGACCATACAAGTGTCACAACTTCCTTCCAGACCACTATTTTCTTAACCTTTTGAGTGCCGCAATTTTTCCCACCAAAATTATTTCATTGATTTTTATGAATTTTTCTGTAAATTTTTTTGATAATTTTGAACCAAATGGACATCACATTTTATTGGCTGCAATTTTGTATCAAAATTTTGGCAAATGTCTGAAAAATATTGACTTCAGTATATTTTATAAAAGCAACAAAAATTGACTTTGGCGCTCAATTCCATCAGAAAGTTTACATGTAAGTACTGTATACGCACAAATGTTACAAAATTGTGAGTCAGCTTCTCCATATCCTTGATTTGACTCCTTAGAAGTGAGACGACATACCATATTGTTTTGCAGGTTTTCACAACCCTTCGGCAGCACTAGAACACGTTGGAGTATTGTGGAAACACTAAAGTAAAGAACAGCCAATCAAGTAACAGAAAGATCGAATGCACTGAATTGAACATTCATAACAGCTGGTGCTAGAGTGCAAAGTTTAAAAATTGTGACCTGTTCGAGTTTGTTACAGTTGCAGTCGTTAGCAGAAAAAATTGCTGTAACTGCTGTATCAGACCGGCCGCAGATGGGTGGTGTACAGAAATGTTTGGCCAAGGGTATGCAAGTTTTTGCAGATGCACCCAATTTTAGAGCCAAATCTGTAGTGTATGTAGAATACATGCAACATCTGCGAAGGTAAAATCGAAACTAACCCAAGTCCATTTTGTCTGACCAGTAGGAAATTTTTTTCTTCAGTACAGCTCTTTTGAGGAAGAACCATGTTCAATTTAATTTACTTACAGCCATATTGACATGTATCAGTTCGTACTGACGAAATCTCTCTTCCTTTTCAGTAGAAATACAACAACTGCTCAGGAAACTTTTCTGTAAGCCTTAAACACAAAATGCTCAGTACACAATATCAATAATGTCATGATCACATACAGTAGGTCTCAGCCCTTGATATTGCACCAGAGGTTAAGATTAGAAATTTTATTTCCATCTGAAGATGCACAGTCGATGCTTGGTCAATATGGTCAATAATAGTATTTAGTCATGACAAGTAATACGAAAGAATAAAATAGAATTGTTACTTGCTATGTACATTAGTAGGGCCTGTGCGCATTGCATAAACAATATATAATTACCTAGTTTAATTTGTCGCCCACTTATATGCACAGTTTACTTACACTGTGTCAGACCCCGACAGGTATAGATTTTCTGTTAAATCTGTCAAAAAATTGCACATAAATGGCAATTTTTGTACATAACATTTTGCATTTTTAACAACCTTGTGCCATCATTTCCATAGCAACTGTACTGCCCAACTTCCAATTGCAAGCTAGAGGCCTTAGTCTAGAAACTGGCAATTTTTGCATCTACCAGCACTTGGTAATGCCAAGGACACTCTTCTGAATGCGAACGGTGTTGTCTGCAAGTTCAATCCCAGCATTTTGTAGTAAATGCAATGAAAAGTGACCCATGCAAGACTCACGCCCACATCCACGAATACGTTTCCGATGCTCTACCAACTGAACTAATTTTAAGAAAAGAGCTGCCTGTGTTTCTAGATGTAAAGATGTTCATTACACAGATCTCTGATAGCACGCAATGAGATATGTCAGTACTGCATCAAGTAATTGCTAATTTGCATATCTGATGAATTTTTATAATAAGAGTGATATGTCCCGAAATACTGCAGCAAATTTGATGAAACTTGGTACAGATCTTTCGCACATAGTCTCATATAAGTTTACAAAGACACTTAGCAGTGTCATGCGAATTAACAGCTAATTTACATATATAGTGAACTTTCCTAATTAGTGGGCTATCTCCAGAACAACCGACTGCATCAAGTTTGATGAAACATAGTACAGATGTTCATTTCTCAGTACTGTAATACTGTGTAAAGACGTTAAGCAGCGTCATGTCAATTTATTGCTAATTTGCATATTTGATGAATTTTAGTAATTAGTGTGAGATGTCTAGAAATGTTGCATCAAATTTGATGAAACATGGCAAAGATGTTGATCTTTTGGTAGCTTAATGGCGTGCATTGATATGTAACAGTATCATGTCAATTAACTGCTGATTTGCAAGTTTAATGAATTTTTGTAATTAGGCTGATGTGTCAACAAATTATTCAACTTTCATAAAACTCGGTACAGATGTTGAGCTCACATTTCTTTAACATTTGAATGAAGACATTTATCAGTGTCATTTAAATTGTTGCTAATTTGCATATTCAATGAACTTTCCTATATAAACTTGGTACAGATATTGATCTTTCACTACTTTAATACTGTGCAAAGACATTAAGCAGTAGCTTGTCAATTTGATTGCTAATTTGCAAATTTGATGAACTTTCATAATAGTATGATATGTCTAGAAATGCTGTATCAAATTTGATGAAACATGGTACAGATCTTGGTCTTCCAGTTGTGTTACGGCCTTGCAAGACATGAAGAAGTATCATGTCAATTAACTGCTGATTTGCATATGTAATACATTTCCATAATTAGGCTGATATCGCGAGAAATGGTTCATCAAATTTCATGAAACTTGTATAGATGTTAAGCTCACATTGCTTTAACATTGAATAAAGACACTATACAGTGTCATGTTAATTAATATTTAATTTACATATGAAATGAACTTTCCTAATTAAGAGTGATATGTCCAGAAACACTTCATCCAACTTTGTACAGATGTTGATCTCATAGTGTTGTAATACAATTCATTGACACTTGGCAGTATCGTTTATGAAATGTGGTTCACATGATAATCAGTTAGTGTTATAATAGAACGTAAAATAATATGTTTGGCAACATCCTATTATTTAATGACCTTTTGTAAGTAGGGTGGCAGCCCACATTGGTTTTACATTTTCACCAGAATGGAACTCATTTTTTATCACAGACCCAATTCATGAACAGGACTCTATACTCTCCAAGGACTTGTAGTCAACGTACCCATTAACAAGAGGGGACTGTGTCATCAACGATGAATTGTTTATTATATTACCATGCCCTGTCTGTCGTATTTTAATTGGTAGAGCTGAACCATGTGACTGACCACAAATAAACAATAATGGTTCGTTTACATGCCCGTGAATATGAAAATAATATTGTAACTACAGCTAAAACATAAATTTTTATTTCTACAAAGATCATAATCAATCACAAAATAAAATGAAGCACTTGTGGGAAAAGTTTAAACACTTTTTTCCAAAAAAATATCTACATTTGCAAAGTTTTACAGCTCGCATGACAGTGCGTCACATATTACCCAAGTTCTTGGGCCCAATTGTCTTTTGCGTGGGAAATTTTTTGGAAATTTTGACTGGGTTTTGGGGTTTGTTGATGATATAATTGAACAAGCTTTGCCTGTTACAGCGGTGGCGACTGGAACTGGGACACCTAAGTTTGCAAATTACCCAGCTGTATTGCAAGGCATATCGCCATTTTCCTTTGTAATTATCGAGAGACTTTGTTAACTTGTCAGCAGTATTGTTTTTCATTTCAGTCAGCTACAGACACTCCGTACATGTAGGGGTATGTTGCCATAAAGCTTTTCTGGGTTTCAATAATTCAGTATAGGGCTGGCTGCTTTTTGCTTTATGGGATTCAAAATGAATAATTTAAAGATAATTATGATATTCATAATAATAAAATACACTACACTGCTAAATAAAGATATTTTTCAAGCCACACTTGTTATCTCATTTACTGCTCTTTGAATGTCAATAAAATCCCAATTTGTTTGTGTCAATTTCATATCAAATAAGCTAGTGCCTTTCTGAGTTGGGTGTAGTCATGTGGAGACTCTTATCGGGCGTCATTTATGGTCATTCTTAAATTTGGCAGTTTTCATTAGATCAATCTGAGATTCAAAGCAATGTGTTGAAAAAAAACACAAGTCTGAGATACACATAGGCAGTTCAAATTTAACATATTTCAAACGTCACGGATACATACATCTTAGTGGCATCAGCACCCTTTGCAAAACATGTCAGAGGCAAAAACTACAAAAGTCAGGGAATGTTTTTCATTTTTACTTGCAAAGACCTGATATCAATATAACTCCAAATACAAAACGTGGGACATACATTTGCAAACTGCTGCATAGCAGAATCATTTTACATACCTAAAACATCATTGACAATTTACACTTTAGGTATATTTAGGTTCACTAAAGTTTGATATATTTACATTCTGTAAATGTCAAACTCTTAAGTGAAAGGAAATAACAGAAGGACACTTGGTACATTTTTGTCCTGTAAATATCATAAACAGACATAACAGGTGGAAACTTCATATTTTTATGTCCTGTAAATATCATAAAGCCTTAAAAGGAAGTTACAAATGGACACCTTTAAAGTGTACATTTTTATTGTTTAATACTGGCTCTAACAAATTTAATTTATGGACATTTTATCACTTTTGCATGAATTATATACACAGTCAAACCTACATTTAAAGCTGACTTGTACACAAAGTACCATAGTCACTACTATTTCATACTGTGTGAAACGGAAGTAATTCAACTTTCATCAAATAAGTGCAAAGTGTGAAACTCACTATATACGGCTATCAGGTATTAATTTGTTGAAAAATGTTGTAAACATTCGTAAATTACACATACATTTTACATTCAATAGTTAATTTTCAACTACCTTAATGCAGTCAGGGGGTTTGAATGTGTCTGTTGCGATACGTATAGATTAAAAAAACTGTTTCAGGTCCTTGACATTGACATTTTTTCTTCTTTTTTTCCCCTTTTTTTATTCCTAACAATGCTGGTTTGGCACTGTTGATGCAACAGTTGTTGTTTTTTATCAATGGCTGCATAATACTTCCGTTTTCTTTTTAGCATTTTTGGACATCCAAACAGGAATATCAAGAATAGCTGTACTGATGAGTACGTAACCCCCAAAACAAGAAATGATGCGCAGGTTCACTCTCGAACCAGAGTTCTTATCGCGCTTACGCTAATAAGTATCTCTGGCACAGGCAGATTAATATTCATGTGACCTCGAGGTCATGGGAACGTCAATGAACTACTTTTTAACCTGTCGCGCACTGTAGCTATGGTACTGCCACAGTAACGCACGGCAGTTGGAATTCGTTCCAGCACGCGCACAGTTATCTACAAATTCAAATAAAAACGCCATTTTCTCTTTTCAGTGTTTATTTATTGTTCTTTCTTGAGTATTTATATATACGGCCATGGTAAATAACTTCCAGTGCAGGAAGGGTCACAATTCAAGAAAATACATCATCAGCAGACGATACAGGGGATTCGCTCAAAGGTCAGAAAAGGTCAAAGCCTTGTTTCTTCCCGAATAATTACACTATTTAAAAGAAGTTCCAATGTTAATTATATTTTTCCAGTTCGTGTTTTGCTATAAACTTACAGTAATTAGTTTTCAAACCGATGAACATTTTTGCATGGAGGATAGACTTTGTATTTTCAGCTAGTTCGTCACAGTGTCGGTTTTCGAGCTGACTTCCGGTTTGCGGATCGGTATGTGGTGATTTACCACGTAAACAAGACACCTGTGGCAGAGTCATTATCGGCGACAGTGCAAGGAATTGTGGGAAAGACACGCCGATAAGAACTCTGCGGTGGAGATTGGCGCAGGTTCTGAAATGACCTGAGACTTCACTTAAACCCCCATTCGGACTTAATCCGAAAATATAACATACTTATATGATGATTGCAATTTCAAAAGAAGACAAAACACAGAAACGCCTCATGATCTTCTTAACACCTCAGTTAATCCCGATCCCGGGCCTTTTCGAGTCAGGGTTTAAGAATTTTACTCTTACTACCCCTAGCATTATCTTTCAGAAAATATTCTTCGAGGAGGGAGAAAGCCAACTGCCTGCATTGGCAGTTCAACTTTCAGTTGACTGATATGCAAATTATATACAAGCGAACTCATAAGCAATGCATATTGTATCGGTGTATGTTCAAAGGAAACCACACGTGAAAACCACACAGGAAAGTTTTACAAACAATAATCAGCTATCTGTCCTTTAGGAACAATATCTTCAGTCTTATTTCACTCCTTTTCTCTGTGTATTTTGAAAATAAATTAGCCCTGTTATTCGATGATAGCATATTCTTAGCAATGTCATTGGAAAGGTTATACTCACAATGTGTTATCTGAACCTCACATCTACAACAAACCCTTGGAGAGTCTTTTCTTCCCAATTCAATTTCAACCTTATGATCACTTATGTGAAATTTGGTTAGACAATGCAAGTCTCATGCTAAAACAGCTAGATATTCCATATAATTTTCCATGATTTTGAAAATTCTTTGCATATGCTACTTATTTCCATGCAGCCTGTTAAAGGTGTCATTAAAAAGAAAACACTCTCAAGAATCTATATACTCTGTCTAGTTTCATTCACATAATCTTGATAACTGTAGCCATGTTCTACAGCAAATAGACTGAAAACATTTTTTACAAAGCAACAGGCTCTTGAGTGAAGGGCATACCACTTTATGGCACACATGGAAAAACAGTGTGTTTTCAGCAGTCTGTCGTAGAGAGCATATGTCACAAATCTTTTTGATGGCTTTTCGTATTTTAGGACAGAAAGAACGATCATTTTTGTGATGTAGTCAATCGATTTTCCGGACTGATTTTCACAGGAATTTTCACAAAACCTTTAAAATTTCAAAGACTTTCAGTGACTTCTAGGTGAATACAGTTCTTAGTCGAGTATTAACAAATTTTCTACTAAAACTTGAACGCGCTCTGGGGCACCAACAACGCAAATTTCAATGCACCATTTTTCAGGTCAATGTGGAAATGGCACAGGGTACGCTTCCTTCCCAATCACTAGTAGCTGTACACTCCATTGAGTGGAGGGATCCAGGGCTCAAAACCGATTTCAGAAGTTTTCTATTCAATTCTTATTATAAATACTTCAAAAACAGCCTATTGGTCGACAAAACTGGTACTTGATTGAAAAGGTGGCAAAGTGTCGAGCACAATCACATGCTGAAGACTAGGCAAAGTCATGCTACTGTAAAACCCCAAAAGACTGTTAAAGATATTCATTAATCTGTGTAGAAAATACTTTGTAAATGCTTTGAGCAGAGTACATTCATGTTTTTTATCTCTACTGAATTTTTACCTCATCTGACCGGACTTAATTGGCTAAATCTTTGATTTAAAAAGTGAAATGTGTATAATGGTGGTGAATAAAACTGAATTCTTGACAGGAGCCAAGAACTTTATTTGCAAACCAATGACAACGTTATGAAATAAAAGCAAGACTACAGTAGTACTTGCCTAACTTACTTTCTTGCAAAAATACAATGTTTTAGGTATAGAATGAGGAGCAGGATTATTAAATTATGGCTTACATTTTAAACTTTGTGGATTCAATGATCAAACATGCAGAGGAAAATGTGTCCATGTTGGTCAGTATGCATGTAGTAACATTTGCATAAATTCACGCTGGGATATTCCAATAATTGTATTGAACAAGAGACAATAAATCCATTTTAGAAGAAGACAGTTTAGGGAATCATGAAAAAAATAAAGGTTCATATCTATGTCATCGGACTAAACTATTACAGCTGGTGGCTATATTCATTTGTATCACAAATGAACTGGTACCAGGAACTGACCACTACCGGGTCCAAGCATGATCTTTCAATGATATCCGCTAAAGCATGTGTCTGAGTGATGGCTAAAATTTATCCCAGAATGGCCTGTTGGCTGCCATATCAGGCTGTATCATGAAACACACTAATGTGCATCTAATGCACATCAAAACATAATGTTGTATATTCAAGTTCCTTTCCTCTGACCAAGTGCAAATTGATTATTCTTTGATTCAAGTCGTCCTCTGTGGAGGGACTGTGTTAACTTTCATATTTACATTCATGTTTACTAAATCAGTTTGTACTGATCATGTGTCTTCCTGTTTTCAGTAGAAACAGTTTAAGCCACATGAGCAAAATGTGCAAACCATGACATTAATAATATAAGGTTATTCCCAAAGTACCGGGATTTATGTCTGAGTACATCATGCAGGGGAGGTATTTTCTGAGACGTGTAGCGTCGAGGACAATACCGAAGCGTACGATGTACGAGGACATAAATCCCGGTATTTTGGGAATAATCTTATTATTATACACCTTTTAAGTCCAACTTTACACGAAAAAAGTCGAAATTATGGCGTCATTTTGATGCTCATTGCTCACTGTACTGAGTGATCGCGAGCAGACTGGGAACGCGTGTCTGCTAGCGCGTAGAACGAAATTTCAACCCGTGCTGCGCAGTGCACATGGTAGAAATTGTAGGACAGCAGCATAATTTCACTCGCATTCACAGATTTTGGACTGACACGATTTGATTTGGGAAGTACTGATGCTAATAAGTATATATTTTTGTAAAAAATGTAAAATTTTCTCTTCTTTTTCTCTGTGTTGAAAGGTGTTTTGAGGTCAAAGGTCAAATGGCGTCCAATAACCTAAAGTTATCGTACGCCGCGTCAAAGTTATTGGACTCCGCATCTTCTGATACCCAAACTTACTGTACGACGAAACTCCATAGGTTACAGACGCAGGTGTATAATAATTTCATGATATTAATGATTTAAAAGCATTGACAATCGCATTTTTTACATTCTATATGTTTGATTAGCAGGTTTACATTGTGAACCAATCTGTTGCAACAAAAACAAAGAATTATACATATCTAGTATGAATTTAGCATATTTTGAATGTCAAAGACTCATATACAGTATACAATAATGGCATCAGTACCCTTGACAACAAGGCAAAAACCACAAAAGCTAGTATATTATTTTCATTTTTACTTGCAGAGACACTTTTTCAAAAATACAAAACGTGGTACGCCTACCTCAGCAAACTGCTGCATGGCAGAATCACGTCAGTACCAAAAATAATGTTGTCATTTTACGTATGTGTTAAATCAAATTAAAAGTTGATATATTTATGTCCTGTAAATATCATAAACACATAAACCGAAAGGAAATTACAAATGGACACCCTTGAAGTGTATGTATTCACTGTTTAATAATGGCTCTTACAAATTTAATTCATGATGATTTTATCACTTTTGCATGCATCATAAAAACTGGGTGTAACCTGGATTCAAGCTGACTGATACACAAAGTACACTAGTACCACTGCCAGACAGTCCTTCAAACTGAATGAACCATGACTAATCCAACTTTCGTCCAATGATTGCAAACTGCACAACTCATATTAGGAAAATTTTTGTTGGAAAACTTTGTAAACACTTGTAAATTACATGTAAATTTCAATATAATGGTTAATTTATAGAGTGTGGTAATCAAACAAGAGACCATGAACAAGTGATTACTATGTGAGCTGGTCTTTCTGTAGAGCTTGAGAGGGGGCCCATATGGTGTATCTATTTGGGTAGGTTGTACACTAAATAGTGAGTATGGGGAACCAGTGTATTGCCAGGTCATTTATTGAATATTATTCCTAAAAAATTATATGAATCCATAAACATGTGAAACCAGTAACAAGACTCTCCAGTTATTTTCAGTATCAATTACTGAGTTTTTGTTACACGCGGGTACTGCTACCAAATCATGTACCAGCATCTATAGATGATCCCATTCCATATAAGACAGGTGGCTGTTTCATAGGAGGACAGTGAGTTAAATCTAAACACTTACTGGGTTACCTGCAAATGACTACCAGGCACCCACTCAGTGAAGGTGAATATACACTCAGTGTGACAGTTTTCGGACGACCTCAGTTTTCGGACATTTAGTGACATGCTGTTAGTTAGACTCACTTCGCTCCGTATCGATAGCGTTTTACAGATCATGTGACCTCATATTAAGTCAGGTGACACTGTTGTCCCGTTTTCGATAGTTTTTTTGATAGAAGCTATTGAGTTCGCTACGAGCGGCGGTCACAAATTGTCGTCTGATTAGACTGATACCGAGTCAGTGATACTGTCAACATACTGCCGTCAGGTCAAAGTAACTGAAATTTTGACTAAAGTCCTGATTTAGCATTGAATTTTGAATGTGGGGGAGAATAATGATTTTGAAAATATTCTTTCCATTGTTCGCTACGATTGCATGTAGCTTTAACGAAAACTGCGCAGTTGTTTCGAGAAAAAAAAGTACATTTGATGAACGTAAGAATTGTACAAGTTTTCGGACAGACAATATTTAGCATGTGTAAACGTAGTAAGTGACTTACCGCGTAAAAACTTGACAGGTAAATAATTCCATACGATGAAATATACTCGCTATTTTTATTAAATAATGCCTGTGCGATTCCAATACAAACAAAATATGCAATGGAAACAATTATAAGTAATACTCGCTGAACAAACTTAGCGAAGTTTGCCACACCATACGATACAAGGTGCCAAAAGCAACACACACAGAGACAGCCCGTGTCCGATATCTAAGCGCTTTACACGTCGAAATATAGTTGAGTCGTCCATGGATTAAACATAACTAATTATCATGAAATATTCTTATATACAGTTTTCTAAACACATCGAAATTAAAAATCGGTGGTTTGAAGTTTCAAATTATCAATACTTAGCTCATAATCACATTCCAAACACGATGTCCGATTTCTGGGATTGCAGTCCGATTACTACGCCCTCAACATGGGGTCAAAACTTTGGCAACTTTGACCCCGAAATACCGCTCCCGTCGCGTCAACTGAGTTTGAGGATAACCACAATAAAGTTTCGAAAGGTATGGTAATAAGATTTCGTATTGCTGGTCATTTACGAAACGACTTTGGGCGAAATTCACTACCCTGTCCGAAAACTGTCACACTGAGTGTACTGAGACAAGTTTGACTGCGCATGACAAAGGATTTGAAGAATTTTCTTAATAACAATTTGAAAGAAAATCCCATTATTCTGAGGCTCTATTACCAGGAATTAATACTGTAAATTATGGTATAACTGACCATAGCCTCCAAATGGTAGTGGGACATAAATCTCTTGCCATTCACAGATGGTTAATTATTAACCATTAAAGAATCTATTCTTTGCATAGCCATATTTGGTGTTGTATTAAACTCCACAGTGATACATACCACTCTGTCTCTATTAATTGCACCCTACAATTAATATCTTTCGACCCCTATTTTCATCTGCCAAGGTCCAACCTTGGCATACGACTTGTTTAGCTTTGTTTCAAAAATGTCTCAAGAGAAAGGATAATTTCATTAAAGAATCACAATCTTACCTTGAAAACATTGCTTTCCGGAGTACCAGTATCAGGGAGTCTTTCAGTGTCATGCTGATCTTCATCAATGGCTGTATGGCTTTCATTAGTCCTTCTGCAGAACTGGTCGGTAAGTACGCCAGGTAGTCGAAAGCTTCACGCACTTTAGGCAATGAATCCAGCAGGATCTGTGGCGCTGAGCTGATGGTGTTGGACAACAAGTCTGTGAAATAAAATATACAAAAATTTAAAGGGGAAGTTCACCAAGGATGATTTTTACATATGTGGTAGCTCTGTGGTCATTTACCCCAGAAAAGCTATTTTCACCATTTATAACTCGCTGGATTTTTTACGAAAATGATAAAAATAGTACAGGAAGTTGCCCATGTTATTTGAATCATGGGAAATAAGCCCCAAGCTTGGAGCTTGCATCATGTGATATGGAAGGGACCATCTTCGGATGGGTATGGCCCCCACATTGCCCACTCACAGCAACACAGTAGTAAACTGCAACACAAAATCTGACAGGGGACAGTTATTATAAGTGATCATCGTTTATGCAAGGATAGTCAGTATAAACAAAAGTTATGTAAATACGCACAGCCTGGTTTAAGCATGGGTGAGTGGACAATGCCATACCCTTGGGATAATGGTGCCCTCCATATCACATTATGCAAGCTCTAAGCTTGGCGCTTTTTCCCATGATTCAAATTACATGGGCGACTTCTTGTACTATTTCTATCGGTTTTTGTAAAAATCGTGCAAGTTATAAATGGCGAAAATAGCTTTTCCGGGGTAAGTGACCACAAAGCTAGCACATATGTAAAAATCATCCTTGGTGAACTTCCCCTTTAACTGAGCATAGTGAGGTAACATTTGTAACGGAATTCTATGGTGCCGATATTACACACTATAAACTTCTAAGTCACTAAAGTCACAAAATATAAATTATTGGTAAAATTTATTATTTCCAAGATTACTTAATTTTATGCTGAGCATTGTTGCAAATTAACATCATCCCAGTGGGGTATACAAGAAATGCTGCCTTACCATGAAGGCTATTCTGAGACTAGCCTTTAATTACCAAAAGGAACAACAATGAAATTGAAACGTACGAGGATAACTTTATCCTTGAGATAGTATTGTTTCTCATAAATTGTTGGAGGTTTATTTCAGCGACGTCACATGAAATTAAATGGCAGCAACAAATAGAAAAGAAATAAGGTTTTCAAAGGGGGACACACTCTCACGACAATAAAGTAACTCTAGCTTGACAGTGCATCAGAATAATTTTTAAAGATCCAAAGCATGTGAACAAGATGGTTGCTTCATACACACATGTGGTATTCACATGCTGTGTAACTTACCGATGTAATGACTGACAGGGGCAGTCGTCTTGGTAACCACTCGATTCAAAATCTGTTCCAATATCTCCGACCTGACCAGTTCATGTACTTTGAAAGTCTCTATCAAAACTTTACTTCCCAAATCACAGGCTTGTTGGCTTGGAGTCTTGATGTGTGATGTACTTTCTGAAAAGAGAGAGATTTTTTTAATTATACAGGGTTGCAGGGACTCTAAGCTAAAATACTGCACTTTAAAATACTCCTGAAAAATCCAAAATTGTCAATTGGGAATTTTACATGTGAATGTTAAAAAATATGACATGATAGTTGATCAGCATTAAGATATGGAAAATATTCCTTTATCTCAAAAGGTAACATTTCACAATTGCTTTATTACTGAGTTGCATTTGATTTGATAAGTTATCAAGTAGTCTCCTTTTATAGTTTGAATATGGTTGTTTATTTTTGAAGTATTGAAATTCCACTAACTATTGTAAAACGATCCAAACTTGGAAATGTTATTGGCAGATAATAAATATTCCAAAAAATTCAATTGCTCGGCAAAAAGATTAACAATAAAAAATGAGAAACAAAGCTCTTTCTGCATACCAGCACTTTTCCCAAAAGGTCCTGCTTTTGGTCCAAATGAGTCCATCAATGTAAATCCAAGCTGTACCAAGCCTTGCGTTACATGGTCCCAACCATATAGACTGCATGGGGGAGTAGATCATTGATGAAAATACATGCATGGATTGTGACAGATTTAAATTCAGATATACAGAGTGATACATCAATGAAAGACATGAACTGCAAGAGCAAAAAAATGCACAAGTACCGGTAGACCAGCAAACTTTGCTTTATGATTCGATTTTTGAAATAACTTTATGATATATAAAGTAGGTGATTTAATGTTTGTTTGTCTCACTTTGTGATTATACCAGTTTCAGTTTGTCATCTTTTGTTCAGAAGAAAAATTAACTTTTTTATTCGTGCACAGGGTACTTGGTGACATGAAATCTTATGTCTAATGAACAGATTTTATTGGATGGTCTAAAAATATTTTACATTGTTACAACTTGACTAACTGGGTATAATACGATGTAAAGTCAAATGCAATTCTCATGAACAAAGACTAGACAGAGACGATGGAGATGCTTTTCCAACAATTACAGAAAATTTACTCCCCCCCCCCCAAAAAAAAAAGCCGCAGGAGGTAGCTTTAAAAGAGCAAGGCTAAAAACTAACCTGTTCTGAACAGTTTCAAGTATTTGATTTTTGACAATGAATGATTCGGGCACCAATTCTGAAAGATTTAAATTGTAAAAGTCATCATATTAAACATATTTTTGCATGTACTGATCAGTATATCCTCATCCTTGAGAAATAATATTTGACAAAACTTGACATGAATTTCTCATAGAGCTTTATGGGCATTTTACAAATTAAGCACATTATAATGATTCTGTTTTCAGGAATATGCTCATCAATTTATTTGTAAGATGCAAGATCAGCCAAGTTGTGAATAAGCAAATGCTAGTGTCCAACTTTTATCACTAGAAAGGCTGTGTTACCTTCAGTCCATTTGGAAGACTTCTTTTTCTCTGCATCTTTGAAACTCTTTATAATGGATGCTCTCAGGAAATCAAATATCTGGAAGATAATGATACGCACATGCATGAGTTATTAATGGTTTGCAATTTATCTTTAGAGTTGTCCATTTCTTACTTATACACTTCTCCAAAGTAATACTTACAGACTGACAGTTAGAGGCAATAATTTTATTAGAGAAAAGTTCAAAGC
The DNA here is from genome assembly GCF_041260155.1 of Ptychodera flava. Taxonomy (NCBI): domain Eukaryota; kingdom Metazoa; phylum Hemichordata; class Enteropneusta; family Ptychoderidae; genus Ptychodera; species Ptychodera flava. Next base: position 22,733,634 of record NC_091947.1, on the reverse strand, counting down.
TTGCTTTCAAATGAGAAAATCATCATACACTTGACTTATTCTGTATATAATTCCCAACCATTTCAAGCGTATATGTTTGTGCATACCTTGTTGACATATAGTGGCACCTTTGGGGAGATTAATGAATGATGGGTCCCTTCTAAGTTCAACTACAATTCAATATTACCTAAGGTGAATGTTTGTATTCATTCACCATTATTGGCATCCCTAGGCAAGTACTGATTTCCACCACAAGGAGGATGTGATCAGCCTTCTTCAGGAATGCAGGAACTTTCATAGTACAATGAAAGCAAAATGAAGTACCAGACCAGTTATTGTAGATTTGACCCTTTCGTTATCACATTTTGATTTAACCCTGTTGTTTTCAATGCCAAAGCTTCTAAGAAGCAATATAGGAGTGAAAGGGTAGCAAAGGGTAGCAAGAGAAACTGCTGTATTGAAAACAAGTCATTATTATACTTACAGACTCTTCAAATCTGTGAATTCTTGCGATGGAGAGTGCCAAGGCAACATTGAATGGTGTTAATATCTTTGCAGAGGATCCTTGCTGACCAGCCTATACCAAAAGTTGGTATAAAAAAATTAGCTGCAGAATTTTGATTTATTTATACTATCTTGATATAAAACAGATTGATACTCTAACCACACTGATGATTAAACTGTGTCTGTAGTAAAACTTACTGTTAAATCTACAGAATGGTCAATAAAACATTAATCTTACAGCTGCTTGCCAAATAGCACTGATTGTGATTGTAGATTTGTTACCAAGTATATCATCACTTATATGAATTGACCGCTACAGACAGACATTCTGGCATTTATCATTTTTTTAGCAGTGATTATTACTGGAATGGGTCACTGCATGTGACATGATTTTTATGGTTTGCTCTAACATACCGGTATAGAAATGAACGAAGCACCATTTTTGTAATTCTCAAGTGAGTATTTTTCTGAAAGTCTTGTCACATATTTCAAACTAATATTTATTTATTTTTGTATATTTACTATTGAACTCATTGGAAATCAGCCCTATCACACCATTGAATCTGTTAGTCTGTAACAACAGCAGTAGATTGAGATTCTACTGCTAGAAGAAATCACATTCTCAGTGAGTTTGATAGATTTTGTATTTACCTTTAAATATTTGATAAATTCTCTGCCAAGTTCTTGGTCTTGTTTGATAGCAAATGTTATGTGTAGAATAATGGTACCTTCCATGTGTCTCAACTGTTCAGATGACACAGTGGACAAATCATCATCCCTGAAATGTCCCAAAATAAAAATGATGTGAAGTGCTATAACTGGTATACTGCAATTATAATTATTATTATTATATTTATTATTATTGTTGCAATTATTATTATATTTTCTTGGGGAGAGGATGGATGACAAATAATCATCAATACAACAAACAGAATTTACTTTACACACAAGGGCCAAGATTGCATGACAAGTAGTGAGCAGTTAAACAAACTCTAATCCATACATTCCTAACTATGTCAGTAAAATATATACATGGATTCTTGAGTCCATATCAGACTATGAACCAACTTAACATATCCAACGTGATACAAAAACACCAGAAATAACGCCTTTTTGAAATTGAAAAAATTGACAAAGTTACCAACCTTTGGTCTTTGTTTTGTTCTCGGCATATGTTGTCCTGTTCATTGAAAAAGCTTGATATTCCCTCTAGTACCAATCTCTTATGTCCCTGGAAAAAAGTATAATCTCTCCCTTTTTAGTTTCTTTCCCATTTGTTTCAAACTACTAAATCACAAAAGCAACTTTAGATGGCCGGACAACAAGTCAGTGACTTCAGGATGTTCACAAATTTTTCTGATAGCATTGGCTGGTCTGAAGTGCATATTTAGTAAGCATCAAGTTCTTATTTACAATCAAAGGATAGAGATTGCTCTTCACAATATTCTCTAACATAAATGATTATGTGAAAATATGCTCAATATCTTGACTTTTGTGTGTTGCGGCTTCTCCTGCTTCAGTGGTAGAGAGAAATTCAGCAACTTGTTGATACTTGTGATGATGAGTGTTGAAAAATACCCAAGTTTACCTTTGTAGACAAAAGCAAGAGTTGGTAGACCAGTGGTGGCAGTTCCTGTAGCTCCATGGTTTTGAACATTCTCAAAATCTTATCAATAACAAACTTGAGTTCTTCAGGACTGAGAGGAATATCCCTAGAAAATTGAAATTGTAATACCAGTAACAAAATATCATTCCATATCAGATGATAAAAATGTATAAAATTGTGGTTTTATCATATAAAAGCAAAAAAATTTCACAGCTCACAGATTCTTTTAACTTTGTAATCATCTGATCAGTGCTCAATTTGATAGTATGACTATCCCTACCAAATGCAGACTAAATCTTGAACTATGCACATTTGAAGGATTTGCTCTCATGTTATTTTCCTTTTGATAATTTCACATGAAAACCCTTGTATCAGTTATTCTGTACAACATACCTGAACATGGCAGCTAGATGAATCACGCAGTCAGCACCCCACCTGTAAGTATTTCCAAGAAAAACACAAATTAAGACCTTGTGTCCTCAAAGTTTTGTCCTGGTGACTGGAAAGCTGGATATATACTCTCATTGCTGACCATAGACAGATATACTCCAGTAATTATGTGTTGACTACAACAGTAGTTAGATCTTTATAAGAAGTGAGGATAAACTGTTCTCTCTTGCTTTGCCAATTTTTAGTACTCCCAACTGCCCCTTTGTGGCAAACTTGGAATCAGCTGGTGAAGAATTACTATGCGACTCATACAGGTTGAAACTGGCGATTACTTACTTGCTGGAACAGAGGGTGTTCAACACATGGCTCTTGTAATCCCCACCTGTCATCTCACTGTTGCCATAGGCAACTGTCTCCTTGGCAGCCAGCGCAGATAAAATCTTGGGGAAGAGCTCAAATGCCCTGTTTAACAAGATAGTATAGACAGTATGAACACCAGTCTTGTGTTGTTTGACATAATAAACAAATGGTTACATTTATGATGCAATGATTCAAAAGTCACACCAGGTTGTCTGCATGTTGATGATTTTTTGAGGTTTCTCTTCTGTGATACTTCTCTTGCAAATATGTCCGATCTGATGCCTGACCTGCATCATAGTTATTATTATATTTATTTATACAAAGTGTATTAATTATCGCTGTTCAGGTATGCCAATCTGATGATAATAACTAATTATCAATGTAAAATATGTATGTCCTAAAATTGTGACTTAATGAGACTCCTGTGTCACTTCAACTTGATCAATAGTACTCTACCATCAGGGTCTATGATTGTACTCAACCATTTCCATTTTTTTGTCTGAGTATTGTACATCTCTTCCCATACCAATTCTGAACATGATTATTGTTACATTTAAATCAACATGACAAGTAACTTACTTTCCATTGGTAATTTCCCCTGCTTTGATGGAATCCACATAGAGATTGGCCAACTCAGCTAAACTCTTGCCAGTAAATGAATCTGCCTGTTGGATTAAAACAGCTGATGGTTTCTTGGCGAGCATGGCATATCAGAATACAAACTAAAACACTGTGTCGCTAAATACATGTAGGGTGAATAAATCTACAACATAGGGCACATCACATTAGCGACTTGTACTAATTATACATTGCATAAAACTATAGGTTGCAATTTTTCCTGAAATAATATTTCTATTTGTAATACTGTTTGTTTTCTTCGTTTTCTCTGAAAACCTACAAGCACACGGACGGCAAACAAATAGTCTGTGGGCCGACCTTTTAACCAAAACACATGATGCAAGTTTAACATTCCGTACCTCCATCAAGAGAACTCCAACCATTTCAGATGCTGTGTTGTTGCTAAGGTTGCTGCCAGACAACAGCTTGATAGCTTTGGTGTACATGCCAAGTCTGTGAGAGATTCCCTGTGTGGTTGTACATGGTGATCCAGACAGTACTGCTCTGAGTAAGGCTACTGGATCACCTTGTCCTCGGACTGCATAACTCTCAAAAGTTTTGGTTATCTGAAGATTAAATAATGTATAGAATAAAGTTTTGGAGACAGGGACAATATTATTAATTTACACTAAGTCTTATTCTGCCAGGCCTATCACGGGTTCTCAAAAAATTTTGAAGTAGGCGGAAAATTCAGAAAAGTAGGCGGTTAGCTTCTGTGTGCAACCAGGTTCCCGGGGCGGGCGGGGGGGGGGGGGGGGGGGGGGGACAGTACTGAGCAATTTCATGCATATACAGTGTATAAAAGGCTGTTCCAACATACACACGGGGGGGGGGGGGTTCAGGGAGGGGATGCCCTCCCTGTGTGCAAGAAATTTTTAAAATTTGAAGACATTTTGTAGTAATTTCATGCATTTTGTACTGTATGGAGTGTCGGTGTAAGATTGAATCCCTTTCTGTCAAAGATCACGGGAAACAACTGTCTAGAACATATGGTGACAGAGCTTTCAGCGTGTATGCCCCTAAACTGTGGAATAGTTTGCCACCCGAACTTAGGATGATAAAGAAATTCGCTCTTTTTAAGAAGTCTCTTAAAACCATTATTTTTCGTCAATGCTACTGTTGACTTGGATATAATTTTTACCTGCATGTTTTATAGTTTATTTATTTTTTTATCATTTTTAGTGAAATTTTTTAAACTACTTTCTTTGCTGTTTTTAGGTAGGATCCTTTAGTCTAGATTTTAGCTTGCTTGATTTTATCGATTGTTTTTAATTTCACTCTTTCCTCTGTGACTTATTTTGTATTTCTGCGTTAATTTTAGTTCTTCCAGTAATTTTCTGTAATGTACAGACCACTGAGACAAGGTGTGTAGTGGTCTTTAAACAATAAATTATTATTATTATCATTATTATGAAAGACCATTTCAGCATGAGAGTGTTAAGGATTATTTTTAAATTGAAGACATTTCTGAGTAATTTTATGCATTCTTATACAGTGTATAAAAGGCTATTTCAACATACACACAGGGGGAGGGTTTCCCCGTCCCTGTGGGCAAGAATTTTAATTTTGAAGACATTTTGGAGTAATTTTATGCATTGTACAGTATTAAAGACCATTTCAGCATACAGAATAATCATTATCATTGCCAATTACAACATGTTTTCAAGGGATAAAGTTTTAAAAAAGTCAGAAAAATTAATTGATATCACTCGGGCCTGTCAACTGCATTCAGTTGACAAGGATAATAGCAAAATTTCACCAGACTGTTGTGTAGAATTATATTTAGCTCATGACTTGAACAAACATTTGAAATACATCATAGAATAGGGCCTAGGGTTTTCACAACCCAGATAACGATCCGCTAGAATCCTGACCAGCCTGGCTGTACAAAGTGTTTTACTGATTTAAATAGACTTGATTGAAGATACAGTAAAATAAAAGAGTTTATTCAATTCAATGAATTATAGGAACACAATTTTCAGTGATTTTAATTCACTGTACTAATTTCACAATAAAACGAATCGCGAGCTGATTATTGATTTTTTGCTGATGTTGAATATAATTGAAAAAGAGAGCTAAATTTCAGTGTTCATGTTTGATAAAACCTCAAACTAACGACACTGAACGCAATCCTGTACTACACCGTGTGTGTACAAAGCACGGTAGTCAATTGTAACACAGTACACACAACGCGATATCCGGTCGACCTGAAATTTGACACTGTGATCGACGTAGCGACGTAGCGAAAAGTGAGACCAAGTAATTTTTGTTTATTTAGATTTGACTAAACCTCCCAAAACCAACAGACAAAGTCAGAAAATCAAAGTTTTCAAGCGTCGACTTTCTCTTCAGCGATGCACACAACCACGGCCCCTCCACAAAATGCGATGTCGATCGACTTGAGTTGAATATTGACATCGTGATCGACCATGGATAGATTGACGTGGCGTTTCGAAAGTATGAAAAATGAGACTCAGTAACTTGTGGTCGCTTTAGATTTGATCAAAAACCTACAAAAGTCAAAACCCATCAGACTAGGCCCTACTCTTACGCAGAAAACCAAAGCTCTCAAGCGTCAACTTTCTCTTCCGGGTTTGAGCGAAACAAAAGTCGGCTTCATTCGGAAATGGTCGGCTATTCGCGGGCATAACGTAATTGTATGTTAGACCAATTTTCGGCTATACCCGATGTGAATGTCGGAATAATTCGGGCTGTGATAGGGCGAGCGAGGTTGCCCTCGAGAGCGATTCCCAGTGTATAGTACAACACGTTCGCTGATTGCGGTACTACAGTGATAGCAACAAGTTCACGCGTAAATTGCTAGAATACATATAGCCACATCGGCACTTCTGAAATATAATCTGCGGCTTGCAAGACCACCAAAAAATCTAATTATTGTTATCAAAACCAGAATTTCCGGGCCTGAGAGCGAAACAGTGCTGAAAAGTAGCCGGCCAAAATACGAAAGTAGCCGGTCAATTTGGCCGGCATCCGGCTAAAAATGAACACGCTGCTATCACTTCCCCATCTGCAGAGTCAGTAAATTATGATAGTAGAAATTCCACCTGGCATAATATCTTATAGCAGGTTTAGTTATTAAAAATCAATTTACATTTTCAGAGGCCTTCATTGAGGGCCTCTGAATCATAGAATGTCCCATATGTTGCATTTTAACAAAAAATTGAATATCTGAAGTTTTAACATTCAAGTTTTTGTTAAAGTGCAACGTATAGGACATGTTATGCCTCACTGGCTTTAACTAACTTGACCTGATATTGACATATGAAGCAGGGATGTAAGAATGTCTCTTTTGTAACTATTTGACTTTTGAAAGTCATTGTGCCTTATTTGGTTGCATCAACCAATGCCATTGCCAGTTTCACAATGACTGGTAAATGCTTGGTATGTACTGTGCCAATAGGCAAGATCTATAACATGAGACCATTACTGGGTTGATTTTCAAAACCAGTTGAGCTCCAACTCTGGTGCAAATGGTGTCACTACTCAGTCAGCAAAATTCTCTGTAAACAGTTCAGATAATCAGAAACAGCATTTTACACCATTGAAATTGCTACTTGCTTATTTGTACACAATTGACTAGGTCCAAAGGCAACATTTCAATAAGTGTGCTGGACCACGGTCCCTCACGGTCCCTCTATCCTATGGATAGAGGGACCGTGGCTGGACTTAAGAAATGTAACCAAAAAAATGCAAACACAGGAGATTACAGCTGAGAGGATAAAGTAGGAATGTTTTACCTGTTCACTGTCAATGTCCTTCAGGAAATTTGTCAGCTTGTCAGAATCACCAGCTTCAGCAAGTTTCAGTAGTTTTTGGTGGTCCATTCTTCTATGATACCATCACCAACATAAATGTGTCTTGTCGGGTAGCAGAGGGATACTTGGCAAAATACAATGGTACTAATATTTAGAATGTTGATAATGGCGGAGATAGTTTTTCATAAGTACTAATGATTATTAACATCATTTTAACACTAGAAACTCTGGAGGCAATTCATTCTCTGAATTGATAAATATAGAAGTGATGTTAGTAAATGTTGTTTTAAATATGCGCAGTCCTTCACATTTTTTCATGTCAACAAAGGTTCTGAACTTAGATTAGTGTAAATTTTGGTTTTATGAGCTTTTGTCTTAGCACTTGAAGAGGTTGGTTAGTTTGCTTTTTGAAGGGCCTTTTGGTGGCTTATACAATAACAATAACAATAATTTACTTTTCTCAGTTACCAATTTTGTAACATCCACATCATAATTATTCCGCATTGTCAATATGATGTTAAAACAGGTCCAATAATCAGTATCATGCAACCAAGCAAGGTAAGTAAGTTACCACTGGACCAGGTCCAAGAAACAAATAGAAAATGATTTAATGAATGAAAAATCACATAGTAAAGCCTGTATTTACAGAAAATACTGGATGTATCATCGTCATTATATTGCAAAACAAAGTCTGAAATGTGTTTTCTAGGGTTTGTCATTGCAACAAAACAGCGTGTGAAAAGTTTTAACTTGTCTTTTGTTATGTGCTTTCATCATGAATGTTGGTAAAAATATATTTGCGACCCTATAGGCAGTGTCCCGCTTGAGTATATCAGAGAGAATTAAATTTTCCAAATTTTGTTGATTTCAGACAATTTTCTTACTTTTGTAAGCGGAATATGTTTGTGTCCCAATTGTTACTGAATTAAATTTTTTCCCCTTTTGTTCAAAATACTATCCTTCATATTACCCCTGAAACCAATAGAGAATGGATTCATCTAGCTGTGGGTCCATAGCTGTGGTGTTTTCAGACGATATTCCTGCCTTTTACGGGCTGGTTTTGACTGTGGTGGCGGGGTTAAAATCATAAAAGTCAAAACCAGCCCGTAAAAGGCAGGAATCCCGTCTGAAAACACCACAGATATGGACCCACAGCTAGGATTCATCACGCCCATGAGTTCGCAAAGCACAAACTCTATAATTTGTCTCTGCAAAGGCTTGAGGATTTCCAGAGTCAAAAATCTTTGAAGAACACTGATTTCTGTCAAAACCAAACACTTTCTACAAATCAATGGGCCAAAAGTACAGATATGGGTCAAAGGTCAAGTTGGTGTCAGACCACAGGGCCACGCAAGGATCAAGATGCCTACATTTCAACAAAAGTTTACGGGTCGAAAGTCAATATATGAAAGATGAACGAGTCGCTTTCTACCTTAGCTGTCGAAAGGTGGGGGGGGGGGGGGTTCAAAACCGCGGTGCCATCATGGAGCTAGGACCACTGTGCTGGGAGCGACCTCTTCCTCCGGTTTCTGTATCCATGCTATATCGGAGTCCCCTTCATATGGAAAACGTTTGATTGCAAACTTTACATGTATTCTAGGGCGGTTACATAAAAGAGTATTGCCAAACAACGTTACAACTTACCAGCTGAATTAATGTTTGTCACGATTACATTCAACTTGGTCACAAAATTTCACGCAGACCTGGTGTTAATCCCGACAATTGATGCGACAATTAGTCGGAGTTATTTTGTAATAAAGTGTACTGCACCCGAAATTCGCGCCACAATAAGTAGCTCATACCATTATTCAAAAGGGCAAGATAGCTTTAAAAAGTCAACGTCGAAATGCTGATGATGAGAATATAGTTTCAAAAGTTCCGGATACTTATGACATTCTCAATAATATCTCCCTGGAAATGAAATGGAATATTAATTAGTTATTCTTTTCATTGTAAATGGTTTTTAAATAACTTGTCACTCACTACGTGATAATGGTTTATACCAGGTCACAGCAGTCCGTTTCGCCAATAGTATTCTCTATATTCTCTGACCTAAGGGTCAAAGGGATTTCCCAAATATGGCCGCTTGATAGCCCTCAACACGCATCAAGGCCGCTGTTGAGCAGTAAAATACACGTGTTTAAGTTTTGAAAATGTGCGAAAGTTGGTTCTGTGGTTACTTTGCAAAGGAATAATTTGTTTTTCACATTTCGAGTTATCTTAAATCAGATGACTCGTGTAACGCGGCACTTGTCTCACCTTTCCTGAGACGTACGCTGGATTTCGTCGTTCACCCAATCGATTTCGTCATCCACAGGGTACACCTTATACATGTCATATCTATTCCAAGCATCAATATAGACGTTATATTATGTGACAGATGCTTTTCAGGACATTGCATGTGAGCATCAGGAGAGGGTTTATCTTGCAATCTGTTAGACGGTACTCAAACTGGAAAATGGCAGAAGCAGACGCCCTCCATTGCGCGAAGAAGATCAAACTTGACGTCGATTCACAAGAGTTCAACTCCATGTTTACCCCCGAACTGAGGAGACTCGCTGATGTCTTCAAACAGCATAATCATGAACTTAGAATTGCTGGTGGAGCCGTTAGAGATCTACTCATGGGCGTGAGTGTCATTGATTATTACAGTGATCTTTGTTGCCCAATAATATAGAGCTTTCATCTCTGAGTAGACTGAAGAAATGTACTGCACATTTTGTTCTCCTCACAATCACTATTTCCCCTGGAGGCATATATTTTGGCAAGACTTCCTTCAGACCCCCGCGGGGTCCTTTGAGAAGACATGCCAAATCTAAGCTTGTAGGGTTAGGGTTAGTTAGGGGTATGGCGTTAATTAAGAATTTTCCGATCTGGAAATGAGAAATTGGGGAGCAAAGGAAAGTTTTTTTCTGGTTTTGTGAATGGTAACTATGTGGCACATCAGACATGACAGTTAAACTATCCAGGACTGAAAGAACTACTTTTATAAGCAGTAAATAATAATAAGTAAGAATAATTTCCAGATCATTTGGTGTGATGGAAGAAATTGACTTTTAGTTATCATATTTAAAGAAAAACATTGTGGATCATTGCAATTTTTGAGTGACAGAAAGGAATTCATTTTTATTCATTTCAAAATAATTCTTTCTCCTGCATATCTGTATCCCAAACATAATAGAAGTCTAGAACTGATTTTTTTTTGTGCATATGAATGAAGTAACTGACTTGTGTTCACTTTTTCATCCACAGAAACAGCCACAAGATGTGGATTTTGCAACAACAGCAACACCAGCTGAAATGAAGGACATGTTCGAAAGTGAAGGAATTAGGATGCTGAATACAAAGGGAGAGAAACATGGCACAATAACTCCAAGAATAAATAATATGAATTTTGAAGTAACAACACTGCGAGTGGATGTTCTGACTGATGGAAGACATGCAGAAGTGGAGTTCACAAGAGATTGGAGAATAGACGCTGAGAGGAGAGACTTGACAATCAATTCCATGTTTCTAGGTAAGACTAGGGTCACCCCATATCATAATAGATGGCTTTCAAAGCAGGTTTTTATGCCAAGGGGGATTCAAGAAAGATCATGAAATGCTCCTCAATAGCTTTGAGAATCTCACTGATTTCAGCACATATGTTATCACATTAGAGATGGTAAATAGCATTTTTGACCCTAAAATATAAGTACAATCAAGTGTAAACAGTGTCCCTGAGGGATAAATCTTCCTGAGTCACATTGTTTCTTTGTGTTATCACATTATTACATTACAAAGGACAGAGACACTTCCGTTCCAGGAACTGAAATAAATTTCATGGTAGCTGGTACAATTCACCCATCCAAAAAATTAATTTTAAACTTGAGAATTTATGTGATTATTTACATCATTAAAAGAATTGCAATCGTTTAACTTTATGGAATAATATCTCAGTGGAAACAGTAACATCAATAGGTCATGCTAAGAGGTCAGTGTCTGGTGCCAGGAAATCAGACAATATGCTATACATAATCATTAGTAGATGTGTCAACTATTCATGACCAACAGTTTGAGCTAGGTGATGTCTTTTTCATCTGTCACATAATTTATCCTCCTCAATAGGTTTAGATGGAACTGTGTATGATTTCTTCAATGGCAAAGAAGATCTTGAACGACGAAAAGTAGAATTTGTAGGAAATGCTGTCACTAGGATACAAGAAGATTACCTAAGGATACTTCGATACTTCAGGTAGCTGGTCAAATGACATTTGTTGACAAATTTTATAGTCTCTTTTGGTAAATATGAAGTAAACAAAAGAAGTTTCTTTTTTTTTCAGGGAGAATTGGATGGTAAAATGTTGCAAATTTTCTAAATTTCAAATTCAGCCATCAGTAAGTTTTTGGTGGTTTGAAAGCCTGGTAAAATTCTGGCCTGACTTTAAAGGAATCTAACATTTTATTTAGCTGAAAAGGGCATTGTACAAAATTTCTTTAAATTAGCAACATTTGCAACAAGCATCTGAAAATATTCTTGTGCTTTGCAATTTCTAGAAGTCATTTGCTTGACAATGTTTTACCTGATATGTGCAGATTTTATGGCAGAATAGCAGAGAGCTCAGATGAACACAGCCAACAGACACTGACAGCAATCAGAGAAAATGCAGATGGATTGGCAGGGATCTCTGGTGAACGAATCTGGATGGAACTCAAGAAAATTGTGGTTGGTAACCATGCTGCCAATCTTATGAGGTGTATGTATGAGCTTGGACTGCACACATTCATGGGTTAGTTTTGGTCTTTCATCTTCTTCCATGTTGACTGTAGATCTTGGTCTTCCCTTCTTAACCTGTTCACCTCCATTTCACTGTGAACACATCCACAATCACTATGGAATCCCAAATTATTCAAATTGTTGATAAATTCAAAACACCAGTGGTGAAATGTGAGTTTGGTGTATTAATTGTCATTTTGAAGTTTGAACTAGAAAAAGATTTTGTTTATAGGCTAATTGGTGATGTGAATGTCAGAATGACTACTAACTTTCTATCTTATATACCCAAAACTTTTAAGTGACACAGAATTTGAAGTGTATTTAACCTATAGCTTGGCTTACCAGTTAGTGTTTCTAATCAACTCACAAAAATTCTGTGTTACGTCTGAAAAATGTAGGGACTTGGTGCTCATTATAGGTACCGTTTAAATTCCTTGTTTTCATTTCAGGACTGCCGGAGGATGGTGACTTGAATGAATTCCAGACAGTGTGCAATAGGTCTCTTTTGTTGAGTCCAAACCCAATGACAGTCGTCAGTTCACTGTTCAAAAATGAGAAGGGTGTCCTTGCCCTTGACAAAAGATTAAAAATTTCTGCAGAGGAGAGAAAGATAGGCTTGTTCATTGTGGACAATAGAAAAGATGTCACTCACAAAGAACCACTGAAACCATACAAGGATATGATTATAATGGTGAGTAGATATGAAGGAAGAAGAAAAGACTTATTCCTGTACAAGGGTGTGTTTGTTTCTTCCATTGTTAATTATATCTCAAATGAGAATTATTTTTTCTGTATTATAATTTCTTTTAACAATATTATTTCACTCTTCCCATTTTTGTCAATTCTTTCCATCCAACAGAAAGCCTTTGATATTAATATAGTTTAACTGGCTGTACATTCATAAATCCCACACCAATGCTCTGTGAATTCACAGACAACCAAATGAAACATCTAAGCCCCCTTTTATTGCAGATGGTTATTCTAGACATAAAACATTCATCTTGCTTTGCAGGGATCAGTAAGAGATCCAGACACACGTTCCAAAGTGGTAGAGTTACTGAAGTACAAGGGAGAAGCTGAAATGCTCACGGAAATAAAAAACTGGCAGATGCCCAAATTCCCAGTGTCCGGGAAAGACTTGATAAACATGGGAATAAAACCAGGGAAAAAGTTTGGAAGGTATATCGACAGACTGCGAGAGAGCTGGAAAGAGAGTAATTACACATCAACAAAGGAAGAACTTCTACAAGAAGCAGAGAAGTTTAAATCAGAGTAGACGGTCTCTGTGGGTTTCTTGTGAATCTACTATGAATTCTGCATTTACTGTGATGAGAACACTCCTTGTTGATGAAACTGAAACTTCAATATTTTCAATATTTTTGCTTAATCAGCTTTATCTTTCAGCAAATTGATTATCTTGACACAACTTTCTGAGGAGAACAAGAACTAAAGTTGCATCAGTAGTGGATGTCAACAAGCACTAATGCAAGAACCAGGGATTGAGGACTGCTTGTATATTTCAACCCAGTTTATTCAATACTGTGCCTGGATTGATATGGTTTTATTGTGTGATATGTTGGGCATATTTTAGGCATAGTGTTTAACAACCTTCACCTCAGCCAGAGGATAAATCCTAATGTTATCCTTCAGAAGGAGCTAATTGCAAGACACACGATATCTGGCAATGTCAACTTAGGAACTCTTAGAAAAGTATTGTATGTGTTACTTGTTATGCTCAGCTCAGTGAAGGGATAGATTGATGAAATGACAGTTTGTGGACTCGGAACTTTCATACAGTAAAGAAATGCTGCTTACTGTTATGTTACAGAACTCTTCAAATGCAAATGAACAGGGAAGGGAAGAAAGCAAGAGAGAAAATCCTCCTTTGATATTTTCTATATCCTGTTTATGTTTGAAAAACGTTATTCATGATGCATTGTTCAGAAGCATCATTACCTGGAGGAGTTTGCCGCACTGAAGTTTGTGAAGACAGTACTCAGGACATTTTGAGAGCTAACAGCTTACTGCAGCTTTACCGGCATGGATTTCCTGGTCATTTGTGATTTCATGCAGGCAAATTGTGAATTTGTGACTTTAACAATTCTTCGAATAAACCTAGGAAAACTCTAATAAACAAGAAATGTTGAGTAAACTTTTTTTCAGGTTTTTTTTCATCATGCTTGTATGGTGTGTGTTCCAGCCATTTGAAAAAACTAAATACTGCTACACAGAGACAAATGCTTGTATTTCAACTCTCTTGACGGATGCAACAGCCAGTTCTATTTTAACCCTTTAAGTGCTCTAATTTTTTCAACAAAATATTTGTGCAATTTTATTACTTTTTTACAGATTTTTCTGTAATTTTTGATAATTGTTGACCAGATGGATTTCACTTTTCATTGAGCAGAGTTTTTTATCAGAATTTGGGGAGAAATCTGGAAAAAATTGTCTGGATTTGATTAAATAATTGTACAGGATAAATATTTGAATAGGCAACAAAAATTGACATTGGCACTCAAAGGGTTAATGAAACTTGTATACTTCTTTCCTCTGCCAGTCTGGACTTGTTACTCAGAAATGACATTTGCACCTTGACTTTCATGGGTTTTTTTGTCAGCAATCTATTGCTTTACAAGGTACAGTGTAGAACTTGATATCAAATACAACAGTTGCAGCTGCCAATTTTGCATTTGTTGGTTTCAAACAAAGTATGAGCCCACACAAGATCATAAGCATATAGTACTTTTAATATTGAAAATTATTAGCACATTCTACAATACAATGCATTAATAAACTTGCTTTTCACTCTTTCTGAACTCATAAAAGCTTATTTAATAATTAAATGATATAAAATGCACAAAATCAAATTTAAATACAGTGAAAGAAATTGACATGGTCTGAGCTGGTCCAGTCAAAGGAAAGGTTCCTCAATACTTAAGAATGTCACATGAGATGTATGGATATATTCTGTTATTAAAAAGAAAGTAATTAAATTTCAAATGTAAATGTTGATATGAGAGAGTGCAAAAGACAATTTCAATCTTAATATTTTATTTGGGATTGATTACTTCCCTGTCTTCAGGTCAGGTCAGGTTAGAAGGGAAAATACGGAACAATCAAATCAGGTAGTTGTGAAGAAAACATGGTTAGACTATTCATTTTAATCTATGCAGTTTTGGATAACATTCGTAGGTGTTGGTACACCCTGGAGCACTTAAACACAACTGCAATGATATGGAAAATGTAACAAGATGGACAAACCGGAATTAGTTAAAGCTGTGCGTAAACAAAATAGGCAGATCAACTGTTAAAGTATGGCCTGTTATGAATTCAACAATGAAAATTCAACTCTCTCTCTTTCACCTCTGTGACAATATGATTTTTATAGTTTTTAAAATTTTTCCTCAAAGGTGGCATCTAAAATATTTCTCCATAAATACAGACTTCTTTAATGAATCTATATTTTGTTCATACTGTTTATGGGTTATAGGCTTTCTACCATCCCTATTCTCAATAATGATCTAACTAATTGAATCGGCAGGGTTACACTATTTGTCCATAACTGTGTAATCATTGTACAAGAGTGGCTAGATTGGAATGTTTTGGAGCAAGAGAAAGTTTAGGCAGCAATTGGCAAGAAAAAAATCACGGCAAGTCAGGATTTATGACAATTCATGGCTTTTGATCCACTTTTGGAGCTAAATCCAACTCAAATAGCCATGAGTGGCAGTTATTTATTGATCCAAAGTCTAGTAATGGAAATTTAAAAAGCCTACAAAGAAGTATCTACATTTGAAAATAAAAGTGTGCTTCCTGTCAGGTTTTTGGGTTTGATCTGAATTTGCATTCTAGGTATGTGTGAACTTGTTTTCTGTACTCGCATGAGATTTCCCACTAGATTCTCTGGATATATTTATACGATAGATCCTAGCTTTCACAATGTCTCAGGTGATTCGAACTATACATTTATGGCTCTTACTCTGAAGTCAGGTGGTAACCAAGACTTTTCATTTTTTTTTTCATGATAAACATTACTGTCTTACTGTGAATGGTGCTGAAAAACTTTTCAAAAGTTGAAGCATGGTATGGCTGACAAAGTTTATACGTTTTGCCAATAACTATGATTTTGTATGGCAAGGATTTCAAAGCATCTCATTAGCTGTGTTGTACATGAACACGATGACTGCAACGTAGCCTGAGAAAAACGTGGCCTGAGAAAAAAATTCCCTTCAGTATAAAGCTAACATCATGTTTACCACATTCACTCACACATCATGAACTTTCCATTTCAATTGGACAACAGAAATATGAGCCTACTACTATCATCATCTCTGATATTTTCTTATTTTGTCTCTACGAAGTATGAATTGCTTTCATTCTGTGCTGAGTGATTAGACAGTTTGCACTGGGTATAAAGAGAATTCACATGCAAAACAGATATCAAGAATACTGATGTGGCAACTGTTGAGGGAAAGGTCCACGATTGTACATCTACTTGGTTTAACCATGGACACTGGAGCGGTTTAAACTCATTTTTTCCAAGCAAATTGAAATTGAATTTCATCTGTTACCGCAAGCCTAGAAAAACCAATTTTTTTGGAAAATATGAATCAAAACAGTTTAGAAATAGTTTGATTGACTGGTACCATGGAGGATTAGTCTTGGCATGAAGATAGAATGCTGTGATTGTCTACTTGATAACTGAAAAGGTAAACAATGTTTAAATGGACAGATTGGGTTCAGTGAATCTGGCACCATTCTGAGCTTGAATGGTATAGTTGCTGAGTAACCAATCTTGTCAGTGACATTTCAGATTTTTTCAAGAAATTTGTGTCGATGAGTGATTGAGAGAGAAATGGACTTGCATGGGATGTGAGTTCAGGGTGTTGGATAATGCAAGAAAGAATGCAGACTAAAGGCAAGGCTATTTCAGATTTGTGCAATTTATAAGGTAATATTCTAATTTACATGTCATGCCTGCATGACATATGCCTACAGTGGTTGTTATAGATGTATTCATTCTGAAACTTTACAGTTATTGTGGTATATGTGGTATATCTGCCATAAAGGACATACCTTGTTGTTAGCATTACGCCTATATTGCAATTTGACAGTAACACTTCATGTCTGACTAATTACAATTGTTTTAAAATACAAAATAAGAACGCTTTTGCACAAACCTCCACCAAAACACTTATTAAAATAAAATGATATATTCTTGAATAATGAGAAATAAAATTACACAAAAACTGGGTTCTAGCAAAATTCTCTGAATAAGCTTGAATGTGAATTGACATACATAGACAAAAATCAAAAAAAAGAAAGGAAAAAAAGTGAAAATTCAATATCAACAACAAATCTGTGCATTGTCTGCAGTCCTAAAAACAAAGGGATTACATAAGGTGACATTGAGGGCGCCATGGTATCAATGAAATACTGTTGGTAATAATTTAAGTTGGTGAAGGTGATCACAATGTCAGGAAGATAAGAATCACTTCATCGGCGTTATTCATGTACATCAATATAAAATGCATGGTTAAGTACATAGCCCATCTACACAACGAAAGATTTTCTGTATAACTTGCACTTTAATTAAAAAGGGGTCAAAAACTGAATGCTTTTGCTCATCAAACATCAAAAGGAAATGAAGAGAAAAGAGAAACAAATTCTCAATCAGCCTCTGTTGAAAACATTTACATTCAACATAAAGAAAGCTTGCTTTCACACAAAAGTAAAAATGAACAAAAACAAGCTTGCAAAACCTCTGACAAACATGGCCCAATCTTCTGTAACAATTATTCCTCATTATAAAAACCTCACTGAGTAAAACAACTGGATTTCCTCCTCTTAAAAGTGCCCCTGGGAGTTCACAGTATGAACTCAGAGTAATCCTAAAAATCTGACATAAAAAATATTTCTTTTGTCCATTCACAGATGGCAAAGTAAATAAAACCACTGACTGAGTAAAGGGAATGATGAAAGCAGGTATCTCAGAGAACACAATGATATATGAATGTCCCCTTGATTATCTAATGTTTCACAATATTACAATTCAAGCTTTGATATTTCACTACAATATGTAATCAAAGTCATGGAAGTTGCTGTAATTATAAGCCATGATATTCCTGCTTTCTCTTAGAGCAAAGATTTGTAACTGTAAGAGTGTCACAACATTAACAAACTACTGTGGGTTTTTGTGTTTCCAATAGTTAATATGTTACTTTACAAAAGTTTAAAATGTGGCTATTAAATTAAACTGTGCTCATAAATGTTTGTAAATAGTTTTTTTCAAGAAGAACGGCATGTCTTATACCCATGGAGTGTAATGTTTGCACTACTTTGAGCTTCAATAAGCAGCATAAGACAAAAAATGATTCGGCATTTTACACTTTGTAACAGCATTGCACTATTGAAGTTTGTACACATGGAATGTGTTCTTGATACAATAAGTAATTAAGTAATTGTAATAGGTCAAAGGTCACTGCAGCAGCACATGGCTATCCCCTAACACTTCCTCTGTTTGGATGCTGACCTTTGACCTGCAGTTAATTGATTGTCAATCCTTGATTATGAATGATTCACAATGCCAAACATTACATGTACTTTTCAGTTTTTCACCTGGCAGAATGAAGATTGTAAGTATCTAAGAACACACTTTTCAGAAGGACAGTCTTGGCCATTTGTAGTCACATGTAAATGTACTGTAGAACTTGTGAAGAAATTTTCTACTGAGTTGAGCTTCTCACACTGTAATCAAATTGCAGTATAACTTAGTAACTAGTGTTCCTACTAATTGTTGTTTGCATTATGGGCCATGGTTTAGAGTTACAATGTACAGATTTTCTTGCCACATTCAAAAAGCCATGGTCCCATTCCTGTGACCATAGAAAGTGTTGCTTCTACTGTCTATGCTGTGACATACTCTGTCACACATGACGCAAAGATTTGTCAGTTTTGATCATAATTCACAGTCTATGTTATTATTCTCTTGCATTCTTAAAATGCAGCTGTGCAGGCAATGTGGTAGATATGGCCTGGGATTTCTTGCCTAGAGGAGATATGAAATACAAAAACTCTTGTTTTCTTGAACTTTGAGGCACTCTCTGATATGCAAATAAACCAGGTGATTGCTGTTGACAAATTATCATGCCTGAACATGGGTGTTTCCTGATAGTCAACAACTTCAAAGATTTAACAAGTACCCATGAAGTATTTTCAAAATGAAACACACAACTGATGATATATGTAGATCCCTACAGTACATTTTTTGTACACACCTGTATGATCAGTGTATCACCCCTACAGAACACTATATCTACCCAGTAGTCTACACTGCAAAACAGGGTACCATTCTACGGGATATTTTAAGAGTTCTTCACCCCAAGAAGTTTCAGCAAAATATGAAAAATCCCCATTTTCATGTTGCATATTTGTAAAAGTGATCACATAATTGCTGCATGGCAAATACGTTTTTTTCGTGTACACAAAGGCATGATCCAAAAATACTGCATATGCAAATATCTATGATTTAATTGGCTATCTTCCAATCACATGACATTCTTATGACGACAAGAACACTCCTCCTTGATTCATATTATTGATTACAAAACTGTTCCTCTTCAGGTATGAATGGCTATGATATGACGACATGAGGTCAAAAATACTGGAAGCCACATGTGACTGTCCGAAATCAATTCCTCGTGACTAGTTTTTAATTCACATAATTACACTAGTTGCAAATTTTCACACAGCTGTGAGCTTTGGTTTCATTCAGAAATTAAAATGCTAAGTGTAATTTTTCAGAGTATGTGTGGAAAGCCTATACTGGTTTTGAGGCCTACCTTAAATAGTTATTCAAAAACAAAAATATTAGAAAGAGTGGTGCTGCCAACTTCTATATACTTCTACACATGGCTAAAAAAATTGACATACCAATATATTCCGACAATATCACACTTTGTGATGTGGCCCTATTTGCATACCAACTTGTCTGCATCTGGTGGCTGCACCAATGAGATGCAAGTCTGGCGACAAACACAGCACTACTGCTACTTTGACTGCTTTCACAACAAACAGTGGCATCATGATTTATTTATTTATTTGTAAGTTTTTGAACCCCATGGCTTTTGTTTTCTTAAAAACTTCTCATTTGATCATTATATAAAATTTCTCTTTCCTATTATATGGAAAAACTGTTACCACTTGATTAAATTTGTCAGATTTTGCTCATCCATAACAAAAAAACTTTGTAAATTGTAACTCTACAGATATTTCTATGCTACAGTTTACTCTACCACTCACTAACTACAAATACTAGCAAACTGTAGCATTAGGATGAGGTTTTCTGGGTACTGCTGGCTTTCTTGGCACAACAGGTGCCCGTCTTCCCGGCGCAACAGGTCTTAGAGGTAGACTATTAGGTCTGGATGGAGTTTCTGGTTTGCTTGGGGATGCGTTTTGTCCACCCCTGGTTGGTTTAGGTGGTGGGGCTGGTCTGGCATTATCAGTTTTGCTTGGCTGTGACCTGGCTGCAGCTGGGGGTGCCATCGGCCGTGCCGGGGGGACTGCAGGACGCGATACGCCATTCGCATGATCATCGCCATTGATATTGATTTCTGTGAATCCCTGATTGCGTTCTGATGATTTTCTTTCTAACGATCGCCTGTCAAAACTACCGGTGTATGGAACCCTGTGTATTGGTCGGTTTTGCGTCTTGGCTGGTGGTTTGGGCTTGCTGTGTGGGTGTGTCTGTGGCTTTGCTGTTGCTGTTGTAAGCTGGTGTGTCTTTACAACGTCAGGCTGCCCCTTGGGATGTACTCCATTGGCATCAGCTTCTGTTTGTCTGTTTAAAGGAACAGAACTATGACTATGGTCAGCATTCACCTATACAAATAACTCTTTACAATATAGATTGAACAGCATAGCTGTTGTGTGTTGAAGCCAAGAAAGTTATTGATAGCACGAAGTATGCACTGTAAGTTGATAAGCCCTACATAATTGTTTTACTTGGGCATGTTCAGCCACCAAACTATGGCTCTACTTATCTAACCCATACAATGAGTCTGTTAATTGCTTTGCACAACATATCCCAAGATCCCTTGTGCATATCAACAATTTCAAAATGGAGGCTGTATTGATACTGGTAATCACAGCCAATGTAAAAGCTTCCTGTAAACAAAGGTACGCCATCAAAGTTAATTTGGCAGTCTTGCAGCGATTGGAAAGGTACAGAACTGGTGAACTATTGACATGCATCAAATACTGAATTCGCTTCACATTTATACACCATTCATCTCCAATTTCTGGGAAGTGGCAATGTTTATTAACAAGAAAATGTGCAGCTACAGACAGGACGACACCCTTCCCTTTAAAATTCATTTACAGCTGTAACGATTTATATATGAACTCTTTGGCATTTTGATCTGTCTGTAATATGCATTTTCTTGGTCTACTCACATTGTCATATCAAAATGTCACGCATTCAACTTGTTAATACAAATTATATTGTGTGCTACGTCCAACATACTGTTGACGACTACAGTTTTAGTCTACAGACTAGCAGCTGTCAACAATAACACTACATATTGCACACAATTGTGGCAGTAAGTTCACATTTTGTATTTTCACACACTTTTATGAAAAAAGTTTGTTTCCAAGAATACAATTATTGAAACAAATCACAGCATTTGTCAGTTCAATGACAAGCGAAACAGCACGGTGTCACTTACTTGTAGTGCCTGCTGCGCCACCAGGCATAGATCCTGTTACGATGATACAACAGACAGATGCCCACTACAAAGAGGCACGGCACAACAACCAAACACAGGATAAGTATGACCAGTACAGTACCACTAGATGTTGGCTCTGCAAAGAAAGTGTATCATTACGTTTCTCCACTGGGCTTCCCATTTGAGAGGAGGCCTGTTCACCGCTACACTCCCTGTGAAGTTGACTGACCCCTACAATATCTATCGCCAGTGGATCGCACAACTGCTGCAAGGATTGCAGGGATGTCAGGGTTAGTTAGGAAAAATGCTTCAGTCCACATTAGTGGCAGAGGTAAGCTTGCAGATCTATTCAAATTCTGGAATCCTCATAAATGTCAAAAAACCCTAATTCTTTTCTCAAAATTTGAATTTCAGAGTTACACTGTTAGCTTGTTTCAGATTGAACTCTATACACAGTGTGGAAATGAACTGAAGTAGAGCAATGAACCAAATTATCAGGGAGAAGCACATTCTCATGTGATCACATCTCTGTGTAAAAAAAATGGGAAGATCTGCATACTTATGATAAATATTACTCAAAGCCAAGCCTGAACTTGTAACCAGCCACAGATGTCAGAATGGAGCCAGCATGCTATGACTCCAACAACGCTCTCTTCATTCATTGACATTGGATTGTAATGCACCAATGTTACATTCTCGCCTTTGTGATTGCTTTTGAATCATAGGTCCTGAAGTGCGCCCTCTGTTGGGCTGGTGCATTCAAACAACAAGCGATTTTGACGATGAAAAATGGGTGGGCTGTTTGACTGTTTGGGTTACCTGAGATGGGTTTCGTAATTATGACTTGAGTGTGATAATCTGTGGATGGAAAATCTGTAATGTCTGTTAAGACACTTGGTTCAGTAGTTAGTGCTGTAAAGTTAAAAAAAAAAGAGAGAAACACAAATTGTCACAGATGCCATGCTGAGTTTCAGGGGAAAAAAACCAAAATTGACAAACAAAATCAACACAAACAAGTACATGTCCATGATAAAATGGAGGGGAGCAAATACAATGCAGAAAGACTCTGCAAACACATGCGGCACATACCACTAGAACAAAAGAGTCATAACCAGGAATATTTTGGGCTGAAACTGTCTGTTGAAAGAAAAACATTACATTTGAAAGGTATGCAGACAATGATGACAACACATTGCTTTCCACAGACATGCAAAGAAAAGGAAGCACCAAAGGAAAGGAAAGGAAAACAGACAGACAGAGAGACTGAAACAGTTTATTTTTACAAATTACTATATTCTCTTTTCCTTTGGATAAAAAAAAATCATAGGGAAAAGATTTCTGAAGGTAGAGGAAGGGGTACTGATGGGGTGCATGTACTGGGTATAATATGCATACAAGCTGATGCAAAAGAAAGAGACAATTTATTGTTTGATGATGCTTTGCAACAATGATTCATGTCTGGGTTTCTGGAGACTTGCGTTCTTGTTTACATGATGTGTTGGATGTGAGTCAGGTGTGTTCCATGACCAAAGCTTCCGTTGTAGGAAAGGTCGGGGAAGAGTATCTGTTGAGGTTGTGTTGTAAATCACTGAGATGTAGTACTGTGGCTGAGTTACTGCCAAGCTGGCTTTGAGAACAAGTCAGGTATCCTTCAATTCATGATAACAGATCATACAAACTATGCCTAGGACTAAATGCAAGGAGGACTTCATGTCCAGCCCATTTCAGGAACAGAATTATATTTCAAAGTCCATACATGTTTATAACTGGGGAAAAAGATGCAGATCCATATTTATAGTACGTAGTATTTTTCCAACAGTGTTCTTCTCAACATTCACTGTGATTATAAACAATGTCAACAGGATTCTCTACGTTGGCATTCACATTCACAGATCCATTATTCCTTACACTTGTACTTCATGGGTATGCTAGCAATTCCTATATTTCTGAATATACAGTACTGAAGTCATGTCCATCAATAGAAATCACAACGTTTACCGAATGCAATCAATTGAATTGATTTCAAAACTCATCTGGACAGTGTGCTCAACATTAGTTATAGTTCAAAAAGTGGCATTATTGGCATATAAAGCTGTGGTAACAGGAACTTGTTGCTTCAAAAGACAACTGTCAAGTAGAAATGAAACTCTGATAATTTCTCTCAAACTGCTCATCAAAATTATTGAAAATCTTTCTACATGTTAGAGGATATTCGAAACTGATAGATGTACAATGAGTAAAAGCAGTTTACATTTGAACAGAATAGCTGAAATGGCATCTATGCTGAGAAAAGTTTTTAAGCAGCTACAACATGTACATAAAACTAATGCTGAGAATGCGAAAGAAGAGATGTAGCTACAAGAGACACACATGACTGAATGTCACACAATGACTATCATGAGAATGTGACAAAATTAACATTTAATGGTGACTGACTCATCACTCGATTGTATTCTGCCTTTGAAAGGCACCTTGTCTTACCTTCTGCTGGGGGTCTGATAGGACCACTGTCAACACTGCCTCCAAAACCAGGAGAGGTACAGTATGGAGGTGCCCATTCCTTGTCACAGTGACAGTTGTTATTACTGTTACAAACCTATCAATAAAGATTGAACGATATTTGGATAAATTATGCATTCTCTGATTATTTACAGGAAGGTCACTGTCCTTGCACTCTGTAACATGGGAGAAGCAGAGGGAAATATTTTGCCTGAGTAGGAATTGTATATATCAAGTGTAAGCATAAAATGGTGTTGGATCCGTTGTTTGAATTGTACAAACCCAAATGTATACAGCCAAACTGAAAGCGAATAAAAACAGGATCTCTACATACTAGGTCATAGATTTTAAAAACGGGTGAACAACCCCCATTCAAAATTCACTGGAAAGCCTTCCCTGGAATTCATTCTCAGAAATTTACGAATGTGGCATTACAATCAGTCACTTTACACTAGACTGCATCCAGGGTTATCACCTTGCAATCTGCCACAGGTGAAAGGCAATTTAACCTATCCTCAACCAAGTTTTGAATCCTGTAACTCTGTCCTTGTCAACAGTATGACTAAAGTGTTGAAACACTGAAATCTACTTGCAGTACCGTTGTTCAGTCATCACACTATGAAAAGTGATCAATTCAAGTCTTCATTACAATTAGTAGATACTGTCAAAGTACAGGTAGATATCTGTTGTGACATACATGTATCCTTCAGCAGGGGAGGAAAATTTTGACATCACATCAAACCACGGCAGTAATTTTAATTATTGCACAGCACCGTACTTTTTGAGCCTCAAACCTTTACATTTCCATACAAAATTCCTTGAATTTCCTTGATCAGCCCTATGCAAATTTATAGTAGTGTAATATGAAATATTTTCCGGAGTCTAGGATAAAACTTTGGAGTCAAGTCAGCTTAGAAGGTAGAGTACACTAGGGGGTTGTCTTCACTCTTAACACTTACCCCATGGTAAGAACAGTTGTATGGACAATTCTTGATACCTATTTCGGCAAATGTTTGACATTCGTAATCCAGGCACATCTGGAAAAAATAAATTCAAAACCTAGGTAAGACCATTATTCAATGAAAGTGATCAACATCTTCGGATTTTGTCAACATTTTCATTCATGGCATGTAATTTTCCTCTCGTAGGCACTGTCATCTCACTTTATGTATAAATGTCTGATATGAATTTTAACTCAGAGGCTGAGCATGCAAACAAGCATGGTTTCCTCAACTTACCATTTCCTCGCCACATTTTGTACCAGGTTGGGCCAGTCCAGGATCTGGGACGTCATTTCCAAGGTCTATCCTGGCTGCTTTGCAGTCGTACATTTTGTCGTCAATGTAGACAAAGCCAAGCCTGGTTACTGCCAAGGAACCTTTGACTGGATAATTCTGACCATTTTGACACATAAGTCTTCCACACAGGATATCCCTGCAATTCCACAAAGCAGAAAAAGTTCCTTAGTTTGCTATGCTATGCAGGCTCTATTGCTAACAGATTGTGATAGATGTAGCTCACATATTCACAACAGCAGCCAAAAATCCAATTTTTCTTTCTGCTTTGTTAGAGCAGACAAGCTGCTCATCCAAAAATGTTCTGAATTATTTTTCAGCAGTTTGCTACTTGGTATGTTATCATGCATCCAAAGGGCTTGAGTTTACAGTAGCATGCTTGTGAGAAAGCACAACTGCCTGCACAGAAAATAGTTGAGTATCCTCTATGGGTTGTGGTAAGTGCAGTTAAGAGTTCACCATACATTAAAGGTCTGGTGAAATGCCCATGTTGCAAAATCACAAAAATACAGTTGATGGTCTATAAAACAGTTGCATTCATTTCTTTTTCGTTTAGCGCGCGTGATTATGAATATGGCAAAGGAAAAATGCAATGTGGGCGTGTCCCCCGAGCCTCTCCAGTCGACTTTTTTCGGCTTTCCGAAGTTTGCCCGACGTCGTATCTCATAACGGGAAGTGAAGTATTTCACACCTCCATAAGCTCCCCACGGGGGGTAACTTCTAGGGTTTCCGCTTACATGATCAGGACAGTGTCCTCCTTCACTTTGGATAGACGTTGTTCTTTTGGTGGCTGTGACAGCGGCAAGAACATGAACGGCTCAACTGTAAACTTTTTCAAGTTCCCGTCAAGTGTGGAGTGTTTGAACCATAATGTGCTTGTCTCGGCTGGTTCGTACGATCGGCCACGGTCCCTCGGCGGAGCCTGCCTGGCTACTCGCTACACAGAAGGTTGGGACCGCAATGCAAGTCAACTGCATGAACACCAACACTGAACGTTGTGACTGCCATTAAAATGCACTAGTCTACAACACGGAACGTCGTGACCGCAATGCAAATCGACAGTAAAAAACGTAAATGGGACCGTGATTAAAATGCACTACAACTACGACACGGAAGGTTGGAACCACGATGCAAATCAGCTGCATGAACAGCAACACTGAACGTTGAGACTACCATTAAAAACGAACAACAACACGGAACGTAGAGATCATGATACAAATCATTACAAATCATGGAGGTAGAGTCCTCCATGATACAAATCGACAGCAACACGGAACGCGTCGTTGGGACGGCAATTACTGAGGCTAAATTGAAGAACAATGGGGAATACCGGACCACGAGGAACGCGATGCAACTCGACCACAACGTGATTAAAATGCACAACACAGAACATCTAGACCGCAATCAGTGTAAATCAACTATAACACCGAACCTTGTTGCCTCGATTAAAATGCGTATGTCTGCTATGTATAGCAAAAGTTTCAATTCTCGCGAGCGAGCGTTCCTATGCCCGCTGTACACTGGACAAAATGACGTCAAATTTATCACAAGGGCTCGATTGCGTGTGTGTGTTTCAATTCTCGCGAGAGCCATTTATGCATGCTGTACACTAGACTAGATGACGTCAAATCTCTCGCGAGACTTGGCTCGATTGCAAATACGTACGACGCGACGGAAAGAACGCAATAATACGGAAGTAGACACAGTTTTTGCGAATCGCCGAGAGAGAAGCGCAGATTAAACAAAAGACTAAAAAACCCACGTTTTTTCTTTATTTACCATATTTTTTAAACAAAAATCAGTTTCGCCACTGTGGCGAATTAGGATCGATTTTTTTTCGCCACTTCGGATTTCGATTCGCATTGGCGAACGTGGCGAATGGGCAGCGCGAAGCCTGTTTTGTTAGCGGATACCGGGCAGAGATAAGGCGGCGTTGGACCGCTATTCGATGTAAATGAACACACCTGTGACGTCACAGACGGCCAACCTTGACTCCCGCTGAGGGCGTGACCTGAGTGTCGCAAAATGACCCCATGAAAGCCGCGCATAGAAATATCAAAAAAATTAACACTTGCGCGTACTTTTAGGTTGCAATTTTGTTGCGAGTGTAATAGTATTGACCTCCTGGAAGATATTCTGTCACACGACCGGGACCATTTCACCAGACCTTAACCCAGCACAACCATGGGTTTATAATAAGAAAGGCATAGAAGCAATGTATTCCTGTATGCCTTTCTGCATGGATTTTTGTTTGTAATTCTGTCAAATTATTTTCATTTTGCTTTGTGTTTGTCAGAGCCAGCAGTAGCCAAAGCACATTATTTTAGCCCAGTGTAAGCCTTTTGAGCATGTCTGATATGCAGAAATTTCCTGTTGTGATCTTTTTACGGTGGCACAATATACAAGATCTGGGGGACAGCTAGTGGTATTCACTGAAATGATCTACTGCAAGCTCAAAGCTGTATACTTACTCTTCAGCGCATCTCTGATACTTGCCATCTCTGCCCTTTCCACAGTTCGATAAGTCATCTCCTCTGACATGATTTCCCTGATAACACAATTCAGGTGAACTCGTGGCATCTGTGGAAGCAAACATCCACATTCGGAAAGGTCATTTTCAAGGGATGGTAGTAGCACTATACTATATATTTGTTCTATATTTTTTACTTTAGCAACCCAGTATTTTAGCTTTACTTGCTTAAAATGTCCTATAATTGTTTCTAAATTACTTTTTGTGCTGCAATTCTTGATTATTTCAATCAAAACCTCTACTTTTTTGGTTTTCTTGTGAAAAATATAGTCTACACTCAGCAGATGATATTATACTTTTTCAGAATCACTCACTTTCAATGAAAGCCATTCTCGAAATTAACTTCCTACACTGAATTTGAAGCACATATGTCCTGCTGGTACAATTCTTTACTGAATTAACATTTTTTAAGTGTAAGCCTACCCCTACAAATGGTCCCAGGCTATTTCTTTCTGAGGCAAGTTCAGTTTCTGAAGGGGTGAAACATTTCCCATGAACCATTCTCAGTGATTGTACACACGAAAAAACTCACTAAAACCTCATTGTTGATCAAAATTCTATTATTGGAAAGCTGTAAAAAGAACGAAGAGAAGAATTAGATCTTACCAGAACCCCATACATCATTGCATTGTTGATCATGAGTCATACAGGCGCCATAAAAACAGTAAGCATTGGGTGTATTGGCACATAATTCACCATTCTGTCTGTATACATTGGCAGGACACTGTAAATGCATATAATGAAATGAGTTACTGATTGCTGGTAACTGAATACAAATTCACTGGACTGGTACAGTTCATGTCTTGTAGCAGCCCTTCCTTAGTAAATCAACACCAATATAGGCTTAAATATACTTTATGCATACATTCTATGCTTGAATCATGACTAGAATGCTGAAACTAGAGTGTAGGTAAATTCTGTGGTTACAAGAAAATATTTGCTTTGAATATTCATCCTGCTGTGTTGAAGATAATCTTGAACACTTATCATACATACCTCTGGAGTATATCCACGGCAGTACTCAGGCAAATCACATTCATTGACAGTATCCCTGCAGACAGTTCCTGCAGATTTCAGCTGACAGTCCTCACAGCAAGCTCCCTCAGCACAGGTGGCGTTGGCATGGAGAGTGCAGTTGAAAGGATTGCAGCATGGGTTGTCACAGGTCTGAGAAGGAATGACATAACCGGTTTTAGAGAAGTCAGAAACACATGGATTGGTTGCCATGATGGTGAGAACGGGTGAAAAAAGAGTGATGGAAACAGAGAATGAGTCTGACAAGCAGTGTTGGGGAGGAAAAGTAGGAAGAAGTAAGCAAATTGAGCTAGGAGAGCAAATCCAGTGGTCTGAGGTGTGGTCCCATTGATTCTTTTTGCTCATACCATCTAATGTGCTTTTCCATTTTGTCAAACAGACAAGTGACAATAATGGTCAAAATGCACCAATAGAATAAAAGAAAGACCGGCACGAAAGACTAGTGGGCCACTAGAGTTGCCATCAAACTGGCCCTTGTATATGGATTTGCTTCCCCAAAAGATAGCCGAGACAAACACATGTAATTAACTGATTGATTAATTAACTGAGTGATTAATTCACTGATTGACAAAGAGATAGATTAATTGGTAGAAATATTAATACATAGAATTTATAAATAATACATGGATGGCAAGGATGTTCAACGGTTCTGTAGCATCTCAGAATGCTTCCTTCCATATAAAGGTCCTCAGGTTAAAGTTTCCTATAGTTTGACAGTAAACAGACATGTGGTAAGGTAAATGACTTACATCCACGTCACCACAATCACATTCTTCTCCTTCTTCTTTGAATCCATTACCACAAAATGGACCACCGTATATTTCACTTGGATAGTCAAACAAACATGCTCCTAGTCCCTTTTCTAATGCTGCGCTGAAATCTTCATGGCTACAAGATGACCAGATTGTCGGTGGAATAGTCCTGTTGGGACAAATGATACAATTATTGTTTAATTGCTGGCTACACTTGATAATAATAAAACAGAACTTGATGGTTTTTGTTTTTTTCTTTCTTTTGTGATGTAAACTTACGAATAACTAATTACAGCTGCTGTGTTGAGCTGTTGAAATTTCACGTCAGTAAGATCTTGGTAAACGTGATACAGCTCCTAATGTACTGTACAGAACTATTTGCTTGGACAAGTACTGGTACTAGACAGATTACAGATCTCACCACTGGTGGCGCCATTCATGAGTTGCTCAGTTGAATGACATCCAAGTGTGAACGTTGACAGTGTTCACAGCAGTTTGTTGTGCAGTTTTCATAAGGAGGTACACAATGTTTGGGAAAAATATAAGAGAATTTTCTAGGAACAGTAAACATCCTCTTCACCCATAAGAACTGCTGGAATAATCTTCTTAGGGAAATAATCTTCAGAAATACTATATTTGTTTCTTGTAAATATCCAGTGTTTGGACAAATATGGTGCAGACAGTTTTTTACTGAGAGAGATAATCACCAGTGTGACCTGTCAAGGTACTTGTCAACTTGCAGCCATGAAAGGATGATGTAAAGTATGAGGTCAACCACCTCTTGCAATACCTATAATCTTCCTTGCTGCAATCTATCTTTATGTTGGGAACTCCATGATTGCTAATCCTTTGCAGTAATATGCTACAATAACAGTGCAGGTGATTGTGATCATGATAAAACATCAGCAAAGATTGGTGGACATGACCTTTGGATACAACTAAAATGGTTTCCCCCTGGGCCTTAAGATACATATTTTGTCCCTTTTCTAGCCCTAACCTTAACAACTTTCGAGTTTACTTGTGCTTGATGGGAAATGTTTGGTCACATCTTCCCACTGACAAATGATGATGACGATGATGATGATTGTAAAAACATCATCCACAACAACAACAACAACAACAACAACAACAACAACAACAACAACAACAACAATTATGATAACAGTAATAACAGTGATAATCATAGCAGCTACTAACCCACTGGCTGGCTCCATGATACATCCTTCTCTAGGTGGGGCATGGCAGGTACAATTTTTCTCCTTGGCATCGTGGAACAAGCCTATATTGTGGCCAATCTCATGAGTCATTGTAGATGCTACATGTGCAGCTAGTGTCCCATGATCCTGTGTATTAGAATATTGATTACTAAAAACTGCATACAATGCATGAGGGATTTATGAAATATGGTACATGTATGATATAGTATAGGAATATTTAAAGTCCAGGAGTGTATACACGGTACCAGCAGATAAATATCTGTTTTACCAGCTGCTTCCATCTTGCAAGTCATTCTGTGAGATACAATATCAAAGCCTGATTGATTACTGAAAGGATCCAGATCCAAGGTTTGTGTTGAGAATTTGAGTTGATATTGGACTCATGAATGCGGATCTGTTTGATCAATATTTAGTGCCTTAAGGCACTACTAAATCAACAACACTCAAGTTCTTCACTGTAAAGAATTTAGATGCTAGAAACACAAAATGCAATTATATTTCACAAAAAGAAAATCACATTTTTTCATTTGCTTCAGGCAAAAAATTGCACTTTAATCCCCCCCCCCCAAAAAAAAATAAACATAGGCCAAAGTCCCTGAAGCTACTATAGACATGGATAAAAATTAAGTATTTCCTGACTGTATGAAATTATCTCACTAAGGTCATCCTAGGGACTTGTAAACCAAATATTAAAGCTGTCTGACCAGCGGTTTTGAAAAAACAAGCGACTCAACAGTTGGCAGAGCTCTGCTGTGTTATGTAGAGAATAACCTTTTGTGACACATGTATTGATGAAGAAGGTGGATATCTTTAATAGCTCATTTCAGGATGGCCTGACCAAAAATGGAAAAAAATTCCGTAAAAATACAGATTTGCATATTTCATCACAATTTTAACAAATCTAAGTTGGGTTATCCCTAGGGAACCTGTATACCAAATAACAAAGCTGTCTGACCAGTGGTTATGAAGAAGGAGATTTTTTACCAAAAATGCCTTTTTTGGCGCTAATTTGCATATTTTCAACAATATCAAAAAATTAATAAAAATAGTTTCTCAAAATCATATTTTATCCACACAACAAATATCAAATCAGTAAGTGCTGCAGTTCTCAAGATATTTGAGTGGAAGGACGCCTCACAAACGGACATACATACATACAGACTGACGGTGGACGCCAGACGGATACCCATCCCAATAGTTTCTATAGACTATATTAGTCTATAGTAGCTAATAAAGGAGAGTTAATTACATTCTAATTAAAGTAAACAAGACTTGCTTAAATCAAGATTTACGTCATAAAAAAACAGCATATCTGTCAGGTTATAAAGAATCTTGAGCTGGTTATTTTTTAATATCAGTATTTTCATCCTATTAACCAAGCACATTAAACTTTCAAATTAACATTGTAAGTAAGTTCTGTTGAATAAGTTGAGACTGTACGTACTCAGAGAAAGCACACTGAAGAGACAAATGTTTGAAACTTAAGAAGTTCAAGGTCATCAAAAGCATTATAAGGAATCATGTAATACTTTCATTGCACTGTTTACACAGATTGCATAATTGCTATAAATAGCACATGAGGAATCTTACCGCCCAACTTTACCATAAAACCCCTATCACTTTGACCACTCTTTTAATTGACCACTCTATTTTTTCCTCAAAAAATAATGTTATTTTATCCTTACCAAGTCAACCATAAATGGAAATTAGAACTTTCTCTATCTCTTTTTATTTGACCACCCTATCATGACAAACTATTATGAACAATTTCTTTTAGATAACATACAGGGCACAATAAATGACGGTTCAGAATATATCAAAGTTGAGATTCAGGAAAGTTGCCTTTACATGTTTAAATCCTCCAAGATGGTAAGCATTTCACTATGAACTGTTAAAAAAAGTTGAACTTTCTGATAATTCCACACTAAAATTATTTTGGCTTTGATGATTTCCTAATTAATTCAATTATTTAAAATCATATTAATTATTTTTTTCTGGGTGAATTGATAGGGTTTATACAGTACAAGAATTACATACAATGTAAGTCAAATTTGACCAAAAATGACAAAAAAATTCCTTAAAAATACACATTTGCATATTTCATCAATTTGAACAAATCTAAGTTGGGTTATCCCTAGGGACCTGTATACCAAATAACAAAGCTATCTAACCAGCGGTTATGAAGAAGAAGATTTTTTACCAAAAACATCTTTTTGGCATTAATTTGCCTATTTTCAACAATATCAAAAAATTAAAAAAATTAGTTTCTCAAAATCATATTTTTATACTACACACACAAATATCAAATCAGTAAGTACTGCGGTTCTCAAGATATTTGAGTGGACGGACGCCTCACAAACGGACATACATACATACATACATACATACATACAGACTGACGCCGGACGCCGGACGGATACCCATCCCAATAGCTTCTATAGACTATAGTCTATAGTAGCTAAAAACCATACAGGTACTCTTTTCTGTTTAAGTTTCACATTATTCTTAATTGAAAGATGCTGTTCTCTGGTAAAATTGACTATTCCAGACTGCCTGCACCTGACCATCCAAAGACTGCCATTCAAGAATACCCATCACAATCCCTACGATAGCGTTCAACTTTCTTTGTTTACACTTCATAAAGGGCTGTAATACCAGGACAACTCTCGCACATATCAACAACAATTTACCCAATGTGAATTTGACAAACAGCAGCTCAACTAAAACCTGATGTATAATAAATGCCATGATGATTGACCGAGCCAGAGTGGCGCCTAGAGGGTGAACATCAACTGAACAACACCTTCATATTAAAATCTAGATCCCTGGTTAAGCTCGTGTGAAGGGACTTGTATTGTGATATCCCTTATAAAAATGGTGTGAACTCCTTGTTGCTCACAACACTTCAAATCTTAGGAAGCAAGACATAATCATAATCTTTGCCTTACAGCATTGCAATCCAAAGCTCCTTACGAACACATATTAACAAGTGAACTGGAGATTTCTTGCTATTGGGCATAAAATATGTTATATCATACATGTATGAAACATGAGATAACGTGACTGTTTCTCACCTCATTCACACCACCTGATCTCTCTGATGAACACATGCCTCCCAATGATGCCATGCCAACGGTGTTGCCTTCAAATGTGCGGCCTCTGCAAAAGAAACATACGTGATTTGAGGGATCATCTAATGGTTTATTGATGTTTCCTAGACTGAGCCACACAAAGAAATGTTGTGAGATTAAGACTTGACGGCAACTTTCGTATTTATAGCTGTGGAAATGTGTACAAATTTGAAAACTGTTTTGATTTGAATTCAACTGATTTCATTCTTCAGGTGTTTACTGTAGGACTTTCAAGATTATCCAAAATCATCCTCCAATAAACTACACCTTTGTCTTTCTGAAATCCAGCTGAATTTGTAACTGAAAGCAAAAGGGCTATGGTATATAGTTTATGAGATTTGGTGATTATGACAATGTCTATTATATAACTGTAAGCAATAGGGCTATGGTATATAGTTTATGAGATTGGGTGATTACGACAATGTCTATTATATCATGCATGTGCACAGTTATATTCTGAAATTCAATAGAGCAAATCTTTAAAGATTTTTATGAATATCTAGACTTACGTAACAAGCTGTGCATTGTCAT
Organism: Ptychodera flava; assembly: GCF_041260155.1. Taxonomy (NCBI): domain Eukaryota; kingdom Metazoa; phylum Hemichordata; class Enteropneusta; family Ptychoderidae; genus Ptychodera; species Ptychodera flava. The sequence goes on along the minus strand of NC_091947.1, from coordinate 22,698,927 downwards.
TGTAAACTTTGGGCAACAATTCCTCCTTTCTCCATTTCTGGAAATTCTCCATGGTAACCATTGGATCACTGCTGACTTCAATCATGTCACCATCTGACCACACTTCCACGCCAATCAACGCAACACGTACATTCAATGGCTTATAGTGCTACAAAAAAGCAACATTAAATGATTATTATTACAGAGTAGGATTTATAACTCATATAAGAGATATGATATGATGATGGGAAAACATTCATATTATCAACACTAACAATCACGGTAACCCATAATATCATTTGCCCAAGTGTATAAAACACTCTGAACATTAAACTGGTAACGGCCATAAGACTTGAAATTCTGACATGTAGTTCCACAGCAAAATTTTCAGTTAATAATTTGAAATGCCGTAAACCTTCAGTAATTTTGGCGTCTATATTGGGTTTTCTAAAAATAATAATGCGAAGTGAAAATTTACAGAAGTGAAGAGTATAATAAAACAGTTTTAAGCCGATGAAAATAATTATATCCTGGTCGAAAATCCAGGAAAATGTTGATATTAAGAACAGATACAAAATATGTCAACACAGCTGCAGAATATTTCTTACATTCAACGGTCTCTTTTATAATGCCAATGTTTTAACAGCAATAACGAGAAGTGTTAGAGCATTTTTATTACTTTTTTTTATTTATGTTTTTGAGCCATTTTTCATGAAATCACAAGCAGGAAGCTACAGATAAGTGCACATGATCTGTATAAATTTACTTTACAGTGACGGCACCAATTATTTTGACGATGAGATACAGCTGGATATTGATACACTACCGAATTAGGTTTGTCAGTTTGCTCACAAATTTACCCTTTTAGTGGTCAACTTTTACAACTTTGCGCCAACATCAGACAGACTAAAACAGCAGGTGACGCAGCAAGATGTCTGTAAACTAATTTACTATGTAGTATGTTTATATCTTTACAGCAGCTATCAGTTTCAATGGTGACACACACAGAGACTGGTTGCCAAGTTTTACAAGCAGTTCAAATTCACCGAAATTTAGACTCAGAGGAGATTTTTTTGAAGTCATGAATTTTATTGATATTCAACTACAAAGAACACTGTCCTCCGAGTCTAAATTTGCAGTAACGTCGTTCTTTTACCACCTCTCAGTGAATTTGAACTGCTTGTAAAACTTGGCAACCAGTCTCTGTGTGTATCACCATTGAAACTGATAGCTGCTGTAAAGATATAAACATACTACATAGTAAATTAGTTTACAGACATCTTGCTGCGTCACCTGCTGTTTTAGTCTGTCTGATGTTGGCGCAAAGTTGTAAAAGTTGACCACTAAAAGGGTAAATTTGTGAGCAAACTGACAAACCTAATTCGGTAGTGTATCAATATCCAGTTGTATCTCATCGTCAAAATAATTGGTGCCGTCTAAATTTACTTTAAGATCCACATGGAAGTTGTGCCCTACAAAAATTATTTATCTCAGATTACAACATGCATGAGCTGTGACCGTTTTTGAATGCATCTGTAGACCCTAGGAAAGAATTTACACTGATGGTTTAGTAAGCACAAGTAGTGCTACAGCATAGTAGATCCTTTGTCCCGCTTATAATGATATTGATGACCAGATGACCACAGCTGTTTCCTCAATATCACTGGTAATGAAACACATTTAAAATGGGAGCCCTCTATACATACTGTACCTGCATAACTTAGCAAACTTTCTAGCATTACTAAATGGCGCTCTGTTGCTGTGATATCTATGTCATAACATCTATTATATATGGTAACAGCCTTCTGGCTTGTCTAAAGGTATATTGATAGTCTGATCCAAAGTAATGTCAAATGTTTGTGCATTTTCAATGTCTTATTAGTGACTTATAAAGGTCAATGTACAACTATAAGCTTTTTTGACAACAGAAATCAAACACAAACGACTGTTTTTGAAACTTCAATCAGAGCTATACTGATGTTGAGAGAGTTTATACATTAATTTTCAAGGTACACAGAATGTACGTGTAGGCACATGTAAAAGAAAGTAGAGCCATTATAGAGTGTTTTTTTGGTGATTCTTTACAGACTTATTTGAAGTAAGATATTCCACATATTTCAAATGCTACCCAATCCTACTAAACTGCAAAGGCATTAACCCACTGGACACATGGTAAGCACTTTGGTCAGACTATGCAAGTAACTTACCGTGACTGAAAACAACATGCACACACTTTATAAAGGGTTAATATACAAAAGTTAATGTTGGCAAATGCACAAAGATTTCAGTAATATACCAATGAGAGAAGTCAAACCACCTGAAAATTTTGAACCACTCTACGCAATGGAAGCATCCAGAATATTTGGGAATATGAAGGTGACTGAATCTTTAGATTACTCTTTGATTTTTTTTTAGGAACTGTATTATTTCTACAGAAATATTTCAAAGTACCTGTCTCAGTTCTAAAACAACACTACATAAATACAGAAGCAGGCAATGTTTGCGAAATTTATCAGAGAGTGCATTTAACCTATGTTTATGATTTATTGATTAATGATATCAAAACCTCACACACTAAAAGCAGATATTACACAAGTACTTACTGAGTCAATTAGATTTGCCATTTCCTTTGTTCGCTCTAGAACCCTGTTCAAATCACTTTCCATGTACTGATACTGTGGGGAAGAAAACACAATAACATGTCATCAAAGAATACACTTCTGTTAGGATCAGAGTTGAGGAAAATCAGGTTAGTACGCCTCTCTTCTTCAAGTGAATATAATATTTCAGACAGCCTGTGGTACCAAGTCTGAACTCTAACATTTAGAAATTAAGGTAGAATGCACCTCCGGGACAGATATTCGAACTCTCAAATTTTTACTTTTCTTTTCTGACCTACCATGTGTGGGGACTCATTTTAAATTTTAAAGCTCTCGATGTAAGCAAAACTTTCACTGACATAGTTTTTCGAAAATTGAAAATTGTATTTTTCCTCATGTGATGGCGGCGATTTTGAATGTCAAATGCATGTATCAATAAATGTGAGGTAATTTGTTTATCAAGTACCAAACTTTACACTATGACCCCTTTTTATTTTTTATTTGGAATGAGTATGGTAGAGAGTTTCATTAATTACAGAAAGTTTGAGCAAAAGTTTAAGTCTTTCACTTTAATCTTTGATAACATTTTCAATTATTTTTTTCTGCAGGAATATGTACACATATTATTCTTATTCTTCTCTCCATCAAAAACTACATTGAAAAACAAAGTGTTGGCCTTGTAAGCATAATTCATTGAGTAAAATATGCAAACATCACATAAAATAGACCTTCAATAACTTTTAAGAAGATGACTTCAATGAAATTATGAGGCAGACAAGGACGGTGTTTATATGTATGATTATATCAATGCTTTAAGCTAATAGCTTTTTGGGGGAAATCCCAATGCATGTGACAGAGAATATCAATGTCCATTAGAGTTCTCTGTTGGGAACACTCGTATGAAACTAAAACTTGCTGTTTTAAAATGTCATTTAAGGCAGAATGTGTCTTGGGGATAGATATTCGGACTCTCAATTTTTACAATACCTAGCTGGACTGCTGTTTGTGTAGACTCATTGAAGCCATTGAAATAATTTCAGTTTTCAAAGTTTTATTTTTGAAAAAAATTCAGATTTTTTCCATTGAGTTATTGAAATACAGGGAAGCAGCCATTTTGAATTTAAATATATTAGAAATTTTAGTTAATTTGTTGGGTTATTTCAGAAACCTGCAGGGTGACTCAACTTTAAATTCCACATAACACAAAAACATGGTTTCAAGTGTCTATAGGATAAGTTTGAGGAAAAGTTTAAAACTTTCGGTTTTTAGACACGTAATTCCATAAGTGACATGATGATTTCAAGTTGACACAAAGCAAGTGTCGATACTTGTAAGAGTACTGTGAAATAGCCGTGATGGAATTAGAGAAGAACTCTTGACTGACCTCTCTGTTATCATTGACTATGAATAGTTCAATAAATTTTGTTTCTGTGTGTACATCTCGTCTCACTCTCTTCAACTTGGAAAGATTTGCCATGTCTTCTGCAAATGCTTCATTGAAAAGGCTGTCTTTATCACCTAATATCAAATTCAGAAATTGATGAATGTTAGTGACTGTGAAAACATCTGAAACAAACACAACATGATAAATATATGTCTGCTACGACATATCAACGGAAATTTTTATCTGAGTACATCACTTAAGTTTTGATCCTCGTTTCAGATTACAATTGTCAGTTTTAGATTAAATCAAAGCAAAAGAGACATGAATTAAATATGTCAGTATATTGTGAAAAATGAAGTCTGTCGCTGACAATCCAAGCAAACAAGATGGTGTCTCAAAGCATTAAAATTGTTACAACACTTGATATCTTGCAATGATCAGAATCTCTCTGCCTGGTACTGTAGAATTGCCTGAATTACACAAGATACTTCCTGTCATAGATCTGGTGATTCGCATGAAATAGCCAGATCAAATTTGATACGATATTCTAGAGAAGCCTGCAGAAATGACTGTAATATCAATATTCACTTTATCAATTGGCAGAGTTTCCAAAGATATTCCCCAAATCCCCACCCCCGCCCTAGTCATTCCCTATATATTTCTCTCTTTCTGCATAAGTTCTGACTGATCAATTGAAACTATACCTTTTTCTGACGCAGTATCAATCTGCATTACTGGCAACACACAAGAAGTATCAGTGAAGGTGATTGTTTTGCTTGGTGCTGATTTACACTCATCCCTTAAAAGGGTCAAAGGTCACCCTCCTTTGTAACTTTAAGAGAGCGAATGATTGGAGCTGATTTCCAATTCAGTGCTGAAACTTGTGAAGACTCTCCTCAAACCATAAGAGTTTGCAACTTTAACTACCACAGGATTATTCATCAAATACGGTACAGCAATGATTGGGCAAGAACTCTGTACTTAATGTATTGAACTTGCTTGTACAGCTTGTCAAATATGTCGAGAATGAAAATGATATTGGTGCATATTTAGTTGTATTTAGCATATAGCCATATTATACATCCCACACCTGAATGTTTTCATCGGGCAATTTGGGACAATTTCAAGTTTGTGTTCAGGGAACTTGTGTTGCATCATCATGCATGAGAAATAAAGCTAAAGTGACTGTATATTGATAGTGTGACATTGATATTGTCCTAAACATGTGATTTTGGAAGGAACGATGAAAGTTCTCCTACACATGACACTGTTACTTGCACGTAATCGTACAAAAAGTCCCAGTCAGAGTATCACAAGAGAAGCCCTGGAAATCATTTCTGATAATATTCAGAGTAACAAACGGTATTCTTGATGTCATCTTTGACAGACAGGACATGCTGCTGATGCAACAACAGGATAGGATGAAAGTTTGCTGAACTTTTCTTGCATGTTATTGAATGGGGGAAGGGTTACTGAATGGGAGGAAGACACTGTTTCTTGTTGATGTACCCTAGACTTACCACATGTGGCCTTGAGAGGACGCTTGACATCCTGAGCTTTGTAAATGAGATGTTGGTTTGAAAAGGAATTCTGGAGAGGTTCTACATAGAAGGTGTCATTCTCTGATGATATCAAACCACTGAAAGAAAAAAAATGCAAATATACTGTTATATTTCACATTAAAAGGTGGCCCATTTACTGTGTTCATTAAAATTGTGCCTGATTTGTGTTGTTTGTACACATTCACACCTTCAGCAATTTTACAATGTTAACCAAACCTTTAATCTGAATTTTCTGAGGAACTTTTCATCATTTTTTTCTGACTCAATCAACCACAACATATGTAGTAAACAGATGTCTATTTCAGTAAATGAGGAACTTTGTCTGTATTAAACAATGTCATACATGTTTTGATAAGCAAACAACATGTTTTTGAATAGGGAAGTATAATCTCAATGAACAAGTCATCATTGATGAAACAGTCCCTACACAGTCAAATTGTGTGTTCGTTGGTTGATCAGATGTAAATGAGTGAGTAGAAGTCATGTTTACGGCATGCATGTGTATTAAACTCATAGTACGGTATGTTGTCCTTGTGCCCACTTTGAATGAAATCCGTCCACATACATCCTTATAATGCCTTCAAACATGAAGAAAATGGAAACAATATGGCCACCAGAAGGCCATATTGGATTATATATCAAAATCAATTGACACGCATATGGATGCCGGACTGTATTATCCTTGTACCAAGTTTAAAAGAAATCTGCCCTGGCATGTCTGAGATATCTGCATGGACTGACACACAGATGCACACACACACACACACACACACACACACACACACACACACCACACACACACACAGGGAACCCAATCTACTATAAGTCCCCTGGACTTTGTCCGTGGGGACTAATCTAATAAGACATTAAAAGCTTCATTTACCGGTATTGATAAACTGACAATTTTGAATGCAGACATCATAATTATCCTACCATAGATGGACTGTGACATGATGGGGTCTCTTGATGTGTTTATAATTCAAGGCCTCAACACAGTAATTAACTTATTTGGTTGTACCTGGTGTAATATTGAAGGCATAAGTATGTAAAGGTGCGTGTACTTATGGTGATATAATGAGCTACGTTTATAAGAACCTCGCTGTGTTTTTTCAATTTCAACAAACCCTGCTTGCAAGAGGATGCATCAAATTTGAAATGCATCACTGATTCTAATACTCTAACATACGGTAGAAATCAGAAATACTGCATCCATGTGCCATGTGTGATTGATCCATGGCTGGTGGGCTGGCGGTTTAAATGAAACACTCACGTGCATGACAAGAAAGGGAAGTACTGTCTACAGTATAACACTGGGCATCTTGCAAGGACCTCGTAGCTGGGTCATATTTGTTTGTTATCACTTAAAATGCAGATAACTTCCAGACTTTAGAACCATTTGTCAACTGTGAGGCCATGAGAAAGGGTCATCCTCAAATGTACTCAAATCAAGCCACATGGTAGCACTCTCAAGGTTTATTGATATACACTGCACATCTGCAAGTTCTTAATTGAGAAAAGGAACATGGCCACATTGTTCAATTAAGGGGACAATAGTTGTAACTTTTGATAATATTTCATTATTGTTGTTCAAGAAACCAAATACAGAATCTTATTGCCCCTAAATGTTGAAGTATAAAGTACACTGAGTTACATTATTGTTATTGTTGACAATGAATTCTACCAGTAGTGCAGTTAGTTGTCAACAATAACTTTGGACATAGTACATACAGTTGAAGGTTGAACATTGGGTATTTCAACCTGAGTTACATGTAAGAGCAGACGAAGAAACTGTTCAGGAGACAGAACACCAGTACATGAAGTATTGAATCAACACAATACATCAAATGTACAGCTATATGACCTTTAAATACAATGATCTCCAGTCTGTTAAATGTTTGACAGCGCTTGCTGTAAAAGGATACTGTCAGTGTTTACAAACACATGTACCTTTTCCTGTAGTCAAAAGTTCAATAGTGCAGTACCCTGAGTGAATGCATTGTTTGCTTTCATCACGAAACACTCAGAACAATCTTTTAATGATACAAACCCACCTTAAAATATCTGATTACTAAGTTACTATATTACCAATCCATCCTTTCAACATAGCTGGTATTTTGTTGTACAATTGCTAAAATGGCCATGTTTATTTGATTTGAAAGTAAAACTGACGTGATGTTTATGATATATTAAACCACTCAACACACAGATTCAATAATGCCTGCTGTTATGCACTATACGGGTACTTTGTTTAGAATTTTCCCTGTCAATTTTGAGGCAATGCTATCAATACTAAAGTAAACAGGAAATCAAGGTTTTCATGAAGGTACTCTTTTGCTTAAAAGGGCCAATAGTTGTGACTCTTGATGATCTTTTTTACTATATATGTGTTTTTTGTCAACTACAGTTTCTTGTTCTACCCCCAAAGTGTGTTGAAATACACAGTATTCAGCTTGTCAACTCAGCCTACATGTGTAGACTGCATTGTTAATACTGCTGATCTGATCTGGACTAGAATTCAGTGTAAATAGGAAAGGAGCAATCTACATGTAAAGGCGCTGGGTTAGCAAGCTAAAATGATATTAGGTATTTTAACAGGCTTTGTAAAGTAAAATGTGGACTTGCAAATGACAAACACAACAAAATTGAAAGCAAGTCATCATAAGTTACTGTAAAACTCATGGCCCTTTTAATCTGCATGTACACTCCACCAGAAATCTAGACTATCAGATGTGGGCTGTCAATCATGGAGACTGCCATCACACCGGAAGGAAAGAACCAAAGACTGATAGGATACTAATGCTACCTACAACACTATCTGTAGTCAGAGTTATCTGAACAATTTCATTCCCCATTTCCAAGTTTTGAGATCCCATGTCACCTTGGAAAACAAAGGGTTGGGCTAAACTAGGGTGATGACAGGTACTATAGGATCACCTAAGACAAAACAAGAATCATGTCAAATGACAATTAACTGCTAATTTGCAAATTTGATGAACTTTCATAATTAGTGTAATATGTCTAGAAGCACTGAATCAAATTTGATGATATGTACCTTCACTGATACTGGTAAATCTGGTCAACAGTAACTCTTCTACTTGTAGTCATGTGGGGTTTGCCAGGAAAATTATTTACTCGACACGAGATTGGAAAATCTTAACAAATTATACTTTTCTATGCATACAAAAGCTTACTTCAAAGCTGCTTACAGAGAGAAAATAAATCTGGAATATCTCTTAATATCTATCAAGAACTGTCCTAAAACTAATACCCTGAAATTAACCATCTCATTTTAATTATCTTATATCAAAGTATGTTTTCATTGAAATGTTGCATAGCCAGTGTTAATTGAATTTTATGTGTTGGATCATAAATGTGTATTTTCTCTATATTTTTCATTGCATTCTGCAATTGCATCCCAGCTAGGTAAGGAGGCAGGCATAGATGTACATGAAAATACAGCATGGCTATTGCTTACAAGCTGTCATTGCAGCTGGTTAGTTCATACATCTCAACCACCTGGGGTAATGTACTTATTTCACTTTCAATTTTGTGTCTGCATATTCCATCAACACTTTCATATATATTCTGTGAAGTGTTCGCTCTGGGAGATCATCAGGGCGTTATTCTTTCGTCACCTCAGACAAATAATGGCTCCTTGAAAAGAGTTTATAGTTCATCAGGTAATATTACTGAAGTGTGCACTCAGAGATGACCCTATGACCTGCATTTCTCAGTATGTGTATTAAATCATACTTCCAGAGAGCAATTGGGGCCGACTAGACATGGCCCAAGTCTGTGAATAAAAACTGATTAAATTATTGAGAATGTGATGTAGTCAAGTAACTGCAACTGGTTTTTCCTGACCCCAATGTAGTGGAGTTATCACAAGATTCCAGGAGAATTTAATGCTGATAGCATTCACTTCACGTATGCGCACATCCACAACCCAGAGGGTTAGCCTCTCACAAGTGTGAAGAGCATAGGATCATACTGCTGAATCTTAGTCAATACCCTTCATATCAAAACTAACATAATGCCTTAAAACTTGCTCAAATGACTTTACACAATTACTGACTGGAATTAAGTCTAGGGGCAAACTAAAGGCCAAGGGATAAAAGAATAGAGGAGGATTGCCATACATGTATGCTAATCCTTCAAACCTAACTCATTATTAATATTATTATTATTATCATTATTATCATTATTAATATTATAATTATTATTATTATTTTCATAAATTCGAAAGTAGCTCATGAAGTCTGACAAGGTTTGTCCATAGCTATAGGTTTGACGACACCACAAAGTCTACATATCACACTGTCACAATCATATGCATATGGTAACACATGTGTATGTGAAGATGCTAAACTGCATTGTTAGACAGGCTTGTAAATGTCTTACCAAAGCACATTCAAGTGAACAAATGATGTACACTTCTTTCAGGTACCCTACAAAACCTATAGAAATTGGATCCATGTTTATCAGCATGATCCATGAGATATACCAGTATTCAGTCACAGTCCCTGTGTGGAGGGACAATGTTCCTACTAGTAGCTTGCTAAAGCCATGTTCATTCAAGCGAACATAAATCTATCTGAGGATATTAAGTGATGTAGATCATCTGATGATGGTAAGGTATGAATGCCACCGTTTTTTATAAATGTTTAATGTAAATGTAATGTACATATACATCAAGTCTAGTCAGCTTCGGTTTTTTGTTTGTAAGGATACTGATTAATTATTAATCATTGAAGATAATTGGAAATTTGTTCTAATGTCAAGTGAACACACCAAGTTTATGCACCATTGTCGCATATCTGTATGTTTGTCAGTGGTTCTTTTTTCCTTCCATAGTGTACATTCCAATTATATCCATACAGAGACGTGGAAAGCAAAATGGGCAGAACCACGTTGGCGGATTCATTGACTATGTTATCGAAACATCTTTCTGAATACAACATCTCTTTATTATCCTGGCTTTGATGCACAATCATGTACCATGTATGTGACAGAATTACTTTTTAATGGCAATTATTGATGTAGAACCGGAGCAGAAAAATGGCTGTGATGGTTTTCGTAACAATGGCTGCGACAGTTTTCCCTGTTCTGCATTATTTATTGACTGCATGAAGACATCTTGAAAACAACCATATCTTCTCCTCAGAGATTATTACCAAGAAGTCGAAATAACAAGAACATTTCCAAAGGCATAACAATTCATATTTGATACTGGCACCACGATGGCTGTCAGTATACATGCTTTTCAGACAGATTTAGCCTAATAATATACTTCTGGTACAGGTTTAACATACACACCCTAATCCACCATAAACAGGTCCACAATCATCATTTATGAGATTTATGACAAAGCCTTGGAGGTGAAAGGGTTAAAGATTGGAAAGGGCCCCATGATCTGTGACTGGTTTTGTCTTTTGTACTGAAACAGCTGCCACACATTTGAAATATTTTATGTGACTGTACTCTTCAAGAAGAACTGACGTTGTCATAAAACTAGTTCAAGTACCGGTATATCTGAAGTGGATAGAATTTCAATATCATGACCTACAGTAATATGATTAAATGTGCCTAATATAATGAAGATGAAAAAGATGACTTTGTAAGCTATTTCTGATTTTATATTCGAACAATTATAAAGACTTACCTTAGACCATTACATGTACTTAACGCTACATTGGATACATTACTGCCTCTCACTTCTCCATGGTAATAGCAATGAGTTTGCTGTTGGAAAGACAGAAAAAGAATAAAATGAACTTCTGGATGTACATTATTCGATCAATGCAAAACAAACAGCATTGCTTTACAGAAATCTTCAGTATGAAAGTTTTAATAAGTACCATATGTATGATGTTACCAAGTTATGCTGATAATCAAATTATCAATTACACATTCATCAGTAGAAAGCATGAGCTACATTTGTAAGTATTTTGAGGGAACACTGGAAGTTACACTGTTGCTAGGAGGTGACCAGTGTATAAAGGGGTCTACAGTACTGAACTTGCTCAAATGCTCATTTCCCAAAACATTTTCCTATTTTTTAATACATGCATGTGTTTCATGATCATGTTATCAAGTTTGTAATGATTCTGAAAACACTGATCAGTGTTTTTGCTAAGGTTGGGGAATATTGGTAAATGATTTGGGAACCAAGGAAACATTGCTGCTGTCCCTCTATTTGATTGCATTGATATACCAGGGGGAACCCCGGTAAAATGACTGGGGAACCCTGGTAACATTTACCTACTTACCGCCCTTTGCAAAAACACTGCTGATGTATGTATGCATTGGAGCACTCTACTTGTAAGCTTGCCATTACAACAGGCAGATACAACTTTCATTAAAGGAAATATGCTTATTGACAGTCACCTGGGAGAAGCTGTGTAACTGAATAACATGGACAAAAAAGTTTTGCTTTTCCATTTCCTTTGATGCAAATGCACTTAAAAGCATGCATTCTTTTCACATTATGGATGACAGAGCCTAATAAGAAATATTTCCTGACTCTGTCAATATTTATCAAAAACTTTTTCACATATCGATTTTGCTTCTGCATACATGTACCGTAGAACATAGCACTGCCGGCCATGCTACATTGTATCTTACCACCTTCTGACATTTCACGACAAACTAACTGCATCAATAATAGAGCATCTGAACACAAAAAACACATCATAAAACCAATCTTTTCAAACTTACAAAGACTTCACAGTTCATTTGTCTTTATACTGTGGCAAATTTGACTCAACGTGTGCAAAAATAACCCCAAAACATAAACTGAATAAACTGAAGTGTAAAATCTGTTTCATAAAATAGGCAGCTCTGCCTAGTGGCAGTGAATCATGATTTCCAAAATCAGGAATATTCCTCAATATTTCAGCTAGTCTAAGGTGTCTACTGGGTCCATATTTGGAGAAGCCCAAGGAACAGAAATCCCCAGGGAATACATGACACTCCGGTAATCCACTATCTTGGAATACAGTCAGTCTTGAACATACACACGGTAAATACACATGAATATATGTAAGCATAGAGTGAAAATTTGGGATTAGTGTGCGTTGCAGCGTGTTGGACCTAATCTATAAATATTTAGAGTCAAATATTCTTGTCTCCTTATCACAAGTTTCTTATCTTGGTATTCCTACATGTGTCTGAGCCATACCCTGGTTGTTTACTTCTTAGGTCAGCACCCTGGAGGGACTATGGTCAGCATGATGTGTTTGTTACAAAGGTCAATGCACTTCTGATCAATATCGACTCAAACGCTTCATTAAACTTTTCACATGCCAAGAATATGCAAATGACGACAGCAATTACAACATAGCAATGAACTTTCAACATTTCAAACTGACGTGCCACATCATTGATTGCCCATCTAAGGTTGGTACAACTGGATTCAAGAAAACAGCGATCATCACCATTGCAGTTGCACACTGCTTCTTTCCAGTAGAATGTCACATGACATCTCTGGCAAAACTACTTTTATGACTGAACATGCTAAAATAATAACGGTTTGTTCACAGAGAAAGTGACAAAGATTTCATACTCGTGATAATTTTTGTAAAATATCTGTACCTTCTGAAGTGTCATGAGATTTTTTCATAGCTTAACTCAGTACTAAATATCTTCGAAAAATTAATATCTGAATTTTACAATAAGAACTTATGAGGCAAAAGAATTTTGAAATCCAAAACAGCCTAGGAATCAGATTTCCCTGTGATTCTGATATCACACTCTTGCAGACTACCACATATCAAAATAAAACTCTCCCTGCATGTCCATATGATAGCATGAATCAAATATATATTTTCTTATCAGAAGAAATTTTCTATCACAATATCTTAATAATTCATTACACATTTTTTATTTATGTAGCGATGATGCCAGTATTTTCAAAAGACACGTAAATAATGGTAAACATTAAAGAAAAAGTAAGAGTTTCATTCACTTGTTTGGCGTTATTTTGTGGAATAGGTTGGCTGGAATATCAGACATGTTTCTTTTAACCTGTTCACCCCCGATTCCCTGTAAACAGGTCCACAATCACCATTGCTAACAATGGGTTTGGGCTAAACCATGGTGGTGAAAGGGTTAAGTTGTCATTTCACCTTCATACTTGACTATACTAGGTTTCCAATATAAAGGAAATTGTCACACACTCTACTGGTATACAAATGAAATCATCAACCACTTCTTCAACACCTGAGCAAATACCATAGTTTCAGAGAAGGCCATTAATCCCATAAAGTTACAGGGTGTGCCGATACAGTTGTAATTACCAGGAGTAGCAATGATGCAATATTTCAGATTTAAAAATAATAGGTTCTCCAACCATCTCGCGAAAGACTCTGAATACAAGTAAAACCTGGGTGCTTTCAATATTGCAGGACAGAAATGATTTCACATGATAGTAAATTGATGTTGTCAGTATGATTATCTTCCTTTGTTTCTCTCATTACATATGCTAGATTCATTTGATCCATACAATGCAAAATATAATACATCAATTATTTATCTGGGGGTGATGTACAATAATATTCACAACACTACCGAAAAGAAAATCTTACCCTGATATCAGGTCTTTTAGTTACAAGGGTTCCATCTTCTAGATAATATCTTTCTACATAATTGGATGGAAGTAGGAATCTGTAAGCAAACATATTGAATAACCTGTTAGCAAGGGTTTCAGACTTGGCTGTTGTTAATATGCAGGTGTACAAACATTTCTCAACAGAATGGAATAGAAAGTTCTAAACTTCTTTATTATTGTAATGTACATGTGCCCTTATTTACATTGGTGAAGTGTGTTTTTGTTAAAGAACAGCAAGAAGAATGGTATTGGGGGATTAGCTGATTTGGTACCTGGACAACATCTGTAGCCCCATTAACAAGAATACGCTAACCTCTTTCACTGAGAATAGCAACAAAAATCAGATTGAGTCAATAAAATTACATGAAAGTGTCGTACTGAACACAGTAAGCACTTGATATTAAATGTGTGTTTTAATCCTTTTCAAAGAAAATGGAACACTGTTTGTAAAGATGGTTAGATCTGGCTCAGGTCAAGCTAGGACTCATGCTTTTTATGACTTGTATTCATAGCACAAGCTTTGACAACGCAAGCTTTGTGGATGTTGAGTGCACTGACAATAGTTAACATCTGTGGGGAGGCAGTGAAAAGACAGCTTATGGAGAATCTAGTTTATCATTGTAGGTCATGTTTATATTGAACTTAAAGTGTTGGCAAAAACAACATGTGAATGTGGGTAATGTCCTGTTGATATGGAAGAAATCTGTCTACACATCATTTTGGAAACACAAAAAAATAGAATATCAATGTGATGTGGGCTACTCAATTGGCATATGCCTTATGAAAGTTCCTAAAATCATCACAGCCAATGCTTTTGACTAACTTTAATGAAACAAAGTTTCCAATAATAAATATTGAAAGGGAAAATTCTGAAGTACACTTTGACCTCCTGTATCCTACAAACATTTCTACGCATTATATTTATTTAGATCCTTGTTTGGTGGGTCCAAAATACTATATAAAATAGAATGGTATACAAAATGCACTGGAAACAGTAATATGGAAACCCATCACCGTGCAGTATGAAATAACTGATCAACATTCAAATCCCTTCCCAGCATAGTCGTCAAAACTTCAGCACATACAGGACTTTCTTCAACGCTATTCACAGGTACTCACTCTCATCAGGTATTAAACCCTGATACGGAGACAACGGCAGACATTGTTCAAAGTGCTTAGATGACTCGCACTGTAAGGCCTTTGAATTGTTGACCTCTGTTGGGGGTCACACCTTCTCAACATCATCCAAGAGGTATTGAAATTTCTAATGCGTACTGGCAAACCCATAATGAATGCAAATGAGGGCCAAGTGGAGAACTGGCCAAAACGCAAAAGTGAATTTCTGCATGAATGTTATTACAATATGTAAGCCAAGAAACAATTTTTTTATGACAGTTACAGATTTATATTCTTATAAATTGAGCTACAGTATGTGGCCGAGACGTCAATCCTAATGTTTTTCCTGGTTAGTTTGTTTTCTGTCACCTGTACTGCATGACAAAATTTATGATATGATACATCCACTTGTATATATCATACAGAAACAAACAGTTCTATATTTGTAACTTCTTTATTTTGCCCATTCTTTCCTTAAATACACATACATGTAGGAAGGATGTTAGACTAAGGAGTATATGCAATGAAATAATATTTCATAGACAAAGATGAACTGCACCATGAGGAAGTAAATGTCAAATAACAAAATAGATTCCTGGATGGGCATTGATAAGAATGTTTGGGTCAGGTGATATTGCAACTTTACATGAAATAAACACATCAACCCTCTGGTTTTGTTTTCAGTGTTGGTGAATAACCAATCATGAAAATATGATCATAGGAAAGTATGATCAACAGCTATTTTAACATCCCCCAATACACAGGCACACACAAAAATGGTATTGAAACAGCTATTAAAAGAACTGGGTTACAGGAACACTGCTAATTTGCCACAGAAGAAGATGCGTTTAACAAACCAGATATTCTTGTGAAAGTTGATAAATAATGTTCAAAGCACAGCATTGTACTTTCCAGTCTGTGAAATATGACACTGATCTACCTGAAGGAGGAAGTGTACCGATTTCCTCCTTGCATGATTCATCTAGAATGCACTATTAGAGTAAATGCAGGTAAACACAATGCCCACGTAACTTGGCAGAAGGTGCATTTAATAAATAAGATAGTCTTGTGAAAAGTTGACAAATGTTAAAAGCACAGCATACTTTCCAGTCTGTGAAATGACACTGATCTACCTGAAGGAGGAAGTGTACAGATTTCCTCCTTGCATGATTCCTATAGAATTACTGGGTACTGTTCACTATTACAGTAATGCAGGTAAACACAATGCCCATGTATGTTGTGTGATATTGAAATTTTTGTGTTTTGATGTAAAGTTTATAACCAAAGTAAACAGTCACTTCAGTACAAACTGGAAAATAACACATTCAAGATTGAAAGCTAATCTCTATTGTTGCACTACGGCATTGTAGTGTATACTCTAGCCTTTCTATTTAGGCTTACAAAGTGACGGCTATATTTCACTGGTATAATAACTCAAATTGAACAGTCAGACCCAAGGCAAAATGCAGAGATTAACAGTAATCATGACTGAAGTTTAACCAGTAAGATCAACCATCTGATGAACACAGCAGGAAAAGCAAACATTTCCGTTGGGATTACAACTCACTCCAACTGAAGGGTTTCTCTTTTTTTTAAATGCATTAACAGTGATATGCTATGATAGAAATGTTTAGTCTGAAATGTCACAGAAATACATGTGATGATCTGAAAACAGTCCAAGGGTTATATTAGATATAGTTATCAATTATTTTAAGGATGACATTTATCATATGTCAATCTTTTTAAATAATCTTTTATCTGACAATACCATTCAGATTTACAGGAACACTGATTTAATTTCAGATATCTATGGCAGACGACTTGAGATATCACAAGTGGGTTCAGAGACCACACATGCATCTTCCTGACATACATATAGCAATAACAAATTTCAGAGATACATTTTTCCAGGTACTTGCTCGGTACTCTTTTTGCCTTGGGCCATGATGGAAGTACCTTGGACCAATCTGGTGCCTTAAATTGTCAGTCTGTCATAATATATTAGTCTGTCATAACATAAAATACCATGTTACTTTTCATGTAGGACTAGTATTTGATAATTTGAGATCAAAAAGGGATAGACCGTGAGATTACGAGGCATGTAAAATTGTTCACAATAGAATTTATTGCAAATAAGTGCACATTCGGTACTATTAACCCTTTCACCACCATGGTTTGGCCCAAACCTATTGTTATCAATGGCCAGTATGGACCTGTTAATAGGGAATGGGGGGAGGAACAGGTTAAGTCTATGTGATGTTTGATACTAGTGCAACAGTAATAGTATACCTTGATTGAAATCATTGACCTATTGGGATTTTGATCATACTGCAAAATAGCATGAAGGATTTGCTAAAAAAAGGCTGACAAACAATATGAAAAATAATAAAAGATATAAATGTATGTAATATAGATGTTAAAGCTACATATTGAATTTTGCAAGACCCAATCATTGTCTACATGTATCTCATGAGGAATACCAAGTCTGCAACTTTAATTACGAATGAAATGACATGCAGTTATGATATCTACAATGGGGCAAAAGACTAGGCCATGGATTATTAATATTAATCAAACACAGGAAACAGGACTGAAAATATTAATAAATGAATGAATGCGATACATTTGGGTCATGTGATGCCTGGTACATCGCACTAATGTCATGGTAACCACCATGTCTGTACTTTGATTGTCGATTGTGCCATTTTGGTCTTTTTTAACTAAAAATTAATATTTGAAGTGTGAGAAATTGGTGTTTCCTTTATGCAAATTGTACTAAAGGGCAGACTTCAGTCCCTGGTTCTAGCATTACTCTTTGTCAACATTGACTGTTTTAAAATATGTGATTTTAGTCCTTAGTTCTCCTTTGAAAGTTGTGTGCAGTTACTCAATTTGCTCAGACATAAAGCTGGTAAAAAACCGCCCTTGAATAAATACTGTTCCAGAATATAAATCTGGAAATAAATGAGTCATGATTATACAGGTATTCATGTTCTGGTGCCTCAGACTCTGCATTTTACACATTCTGCTTTGAAAAATTCAGTGCAACTAGATACCTCATTTCTTTGGCACTAAGCTTCAGAAAATCCGCATCTTGCTTCTGATGCTATTTTTAATAACCAGGGACATGTCAGAATGGAGCTCATAATGGTGGTTATCTGAGCAAACAAAAATTCATATGGGAATCTTGACAGCTTATGTTGGTGATACATCATCTATATAGTAACATATGACAACTGATCAAGAACTACTCTAATACATTACTCAGCTCATATTCTGCCTTCAAAGAACTTAATAATAAATGATAGTTTCATATGACTGGTTCTCACAAAGGCAACATATGCTGTTGTTAAAGAACTTAAAAATCTTTCTGCATGTAACTATCTAGGCCGCATTGTTTTTATTTAATTGGTTAGTTATGGATTATCTAGCATTTCCTTTTTTATTGTCTTGTACACACAGTTTTATATTGTATTTGTCATGAATGAATACATTTAACTCAATGCATGTATGGTATGTTGAGTGATGAATGGCATTTAAGTTTTATTAATATTTTTGTATGGTTTTCAACGTTAATTAATTTCAACATTAACTCAACACCATTCAAATTTGGCATGTTTACCTTAAGAATTAGAGTGTTAAGAATTACAGTTGAAAAGACCTTGGCAGGATCAACCTTATGTACAGCTCCCTTTAATGCGTAATTGACATGAATTTTCATAATTATGCAAATGTCTCAAGGCTGGATACCTTTGAATAGTTCCAATAGAGCTGGCACCTAATTGACTTATTGAGTTACACATGACATTCCCTTTATCCAGCGGTATTCAAGAACCGTCATACCAGCTCACAAATCAATTTTACTTAAAGGCTATTTTATTCTTTCACACAGAGCCTGTTTTGACAGTTGAAACAATGATAAAAATGTCCAAATTAGCATCATTCACATTCATAAAATATTGAACAAGTACAGCCCAGACAATTGTAAAGGTCAAACTAATGAGCTTTCACACACACATATACATATATATGTAATATATATATATATATATATATATATATATATATATATATATATATATATATATATATATATATATATATATATATATATATATATATATATATATATATATATATATATATATATATATATATATATATATATATATATATATACAAGGCTTGGATACACATCCCCTGAATACATGTACATTTTGGAAGATCTCCCAACTCCCAACTGAAATGATGAATTCATCAGATTTAATAAGGGTGTTCACTCTTCTTAGTAGGGTGGCCAAGCCATTTTTTTATCTTGTTTATACACACAGTTTAAATGGATTTTTAGCAAGATGGGGTAAAAGAAGAAAATAAAAAAAAAATTATGCAAATAGCTGTATCCAATCAAAATTATGAGTTTTTAAAGCAATAAAAATGCCATTTTTTTCGCGGACAATTTCGGCAAATTTTAAAATTATTTCAATGAATGCCGATTCCTTCAAGTTTGGCAACCCATAATTTTTTATTTACTTCAAATGGAATCATTTAACTATGTGTCTTGTGCACAGATTTACCCAATATTACGGAAAAATCAAGATTTGACTGATGCACAGTCTTGGATTTTGAAACTGTGAGTGTTGAAAATTGAAAATATTTTGTCTGACTTAGTCAAAATTGCGGCGGCACCGTACCATCAAAAATGGATGCCTTTTTATGTTTTTATGAATTTTGAATTCACATAACTTAAAAACTAGAGCTCACAATACAATGAAATTTTGTCACAATGTTATTTAATAACACTCAATTCTAACAAATCAATTTAAACTGCCAATTGTCTTTTAATGCAGTTCATTTTCAGCCATGAATTGTAAGAAATAGCTGTCCCTAACTTCACCTCAGGCAGGCTGTCAATGGTGTGTAAGTGTGACTGCCTTCCGCCGCCATCTTGAGTCACACTGTACTGAGGTCTATGAATGAACACGATTTTGTTTTTATGATTCGTACTTGTGCTCGTGGACAGATTTTCTTCATATTTCACAGAAATGTTGGAATGATGTTTAAAAAGAGCATGCTACAAGTTTTATGGCAAAAATATGTATCTAAATGGGAAATCTCTACACCGAATTTACCGTACTCACTTTACCTCGTGTTTGCTGGCTAAAATTCCCAGAATATAACAAAAACTCACCACTACATGTAAATGGGATGGTCTGCCACTTCCTGGCCAAGTTTCACAGTTCTATGACAGCGTGCACAGGGCCCGAAAGCAGTTCCGTTGCGAAATAGGTATTGACTGGATTCAGAAGAGCGTGCCATGAGCGGCGACCGCTCAAGCGCTGTGGTCGTCAGTACAAAGTGGCATTTTGGAGAGGAAAAACACCATTTTTCTATCGTTTTTTCTTCAGTTTTTTAATGAAACCTGCCTCATACATCGATTTTAATTGGAAATATCATTTTTTCAGTAACTGAGCTACTTATTTTCAGAAAAAATGGCGTTTAAAATTTCACGAAAATCAAATTTCACTTTCAGTGTGCGTGAGTTGCGTAATAATGTCGCAACATTTTAGCTTAACTTTGGCCACCCTATTACTTAGATAGGGATTTTCACTGTGTCATCAGTGTGAGTGTATTTATGTCAGAAAATTTCACTACTTAGCTGTTTGACTGAGAGGATTGGATTTTTCTACACAAGTTATACCATATGATAGACACATTTGATTAAATGAAGGTCGGGATTTCAGAACACGGTTACTGACAAGGATAGTAATTTGCATCAATGTGAGTAAATATCAGTATGTTGTCAGGTAATACGCTAAACTTCATTTCCTTTACACATCAGCTTTTCTAACAATTCTAGGAACACACTTCAGTATTAATGTAAACATGGGCATCATAAAGTATACATTGATGTGACTTATGCTCTTAGAAAAAGGTAAACACTTAAATGTGATGTCAGAAGTGCAGGGCAGAGAAGTCAACAGTCACTCAATATGAATTGCTTTGTGTGTAACATTTACCTGTGTGACATTTAACAGCATTACATTGGCAATGCTACTGATAATTAAATTGATAACTGATCACAGGTTGATTGATTACACCACCAATGGTAATTGATTTTATCCATTTAATAGGCAAAAGTAACCAATAATTATATAGCTTTAGCTATCTAGCTCTCATATTTCAGGTCTGTCTGATATTGTACTGTGCAGTATGTTGCCTGATTGCATAATTTTAGCAGAATATAGTGATTTTAACATTTTAACAGAAGTGTGTTCACATCGTTTTTTTCACTCCAATACTCAAACAACTAAATGTTCACATTTCACATATACTCAGTCACTGATTGGAATAAATATTGAACACAAACAGCACATGAATGAACCAAAGTCTAAGGAAACGCCATCCTGTAAATTGTCTCTCCCTATAGCCATATTGCATGCAACTTTTGTTAAAAATCAAGAACAGCATTTCACGGAATTCAGTATGCCAGGGAAGAAGTCATAACACCAGTGCCATTTATTCTCCATAAAATACTCTCTTTTCAATGGCTGTTGTACCGTACATAACTTAAAAGAGTCATTCTATGATATATGGTGGAATCAACCTTGGAAATAAATATCCCAGTACTACTGTTTCTGTATCACCACTGTCAGACCATCTATCAACTTTGTCACCATCACCAGTAAAACTCCATTCCTTTTGATCACCAGTATTGAATTACGCTCACTGCTATTTTCACAGCCTTTCAATACCCTGGAACACACTTACTGGGTAAGAATTGTCATGCACGCAGCTCATTCATAAAGATTATCCAGCACATTTCAAATGATGGGGGAAAAACGTGACAAAAGTAACAATCAAATATTCAATGGTAGAATGTCTCTTTCAAGGAGAAATAGAAGATATGGGAAAGCAGTTTTAAGGCTGCACAGTGAAAGATTTAAGAGGCAATCAATCTTAATAATCAAACATAATGAGTTTCACATATTGTGTTTAATTACAGTGAAATACCCATTGAATAATTCCATTATTAATCTAAATATAATTTGTAAATAAAATTTTGGTTGTTTGGATCGTTAGATGCTGCCAGTGAAGTGACTACTGTAAAGGTAAGTGTATAAGTTTGTCAAGTTTTAAAAATCTCCTGTTTAACTGTGATATTACTCAAGGAGTACCAATTCTGCAAAGGTGAAAATATTGGATGCAGTCTCCACTAGACGGCTAGCTATGCTACGACAGTATCGATTTGCTCAATGGTTCATCATCATCCCTCTGAGGTTGCTTCTGAAAGGTCCAGACAAACAGATGTTGCCAAAAGTCATGTGAGTAATTCTTGAATAATGATAAAAAATCTACAAAAACGAGCTGTGGCCTGGCTGATCCCCTTAGTAATCTCAACCATGATAGGCTCTTGACTACAACCAGTCTTAAGAATCTGGCACACAGTCCATGTAGCCGACAATGAGATGCAAATGATATGCAGTTAAGGTCTCCTCAACTAACTTTCAGCTTGTTGTTCACTTTCTACTATTTTTATAGTAATTTACAAAGGCACAGACTTATTCTACCTGCGACTTAAAACTGATAGTGATTTTGTAGCTCATTATTTACTATTTTTCCTAGTTTTCGGTAGCCGGTAACAGACACTTCGTGTTCGTGTCGGCTACATGGACGATCTGCCAAGAATCTGATAATCTTTAATTTGAGACTCTTGGCTTGTTTTCTTCACACTGTTAATATTTTGTCATTCTTCAAGCATGTACAGCTGTTACTCCTGAGATCTGAAAAATTATCATCTCATGAACAGCTGGCTACTCCTAAGATCCAAAAACTTATCATCCACAGTCGCCCAATCACAAATGTGGGAGAGAGAGGTCAGAGTATATATATGGCTATCGATGCCAATTGACAGATATACCTACCACCTAATTAGACAACCCATCCATATTAAACTATTGCTGTATTACACATGTTCATAGATTGCCACCCTAGGCTATGCAAAAACACATCTGAGGCCCACACCAGCAGCAGTCTGTCAGTCAGTCTCTGAAATAACAATTTTCTTTTAATCATCCTCCTCATTTCCTCTCAATTTTTCATTTTGAATTATCACCCTGAGTTATCAAAAAGAGGTCTGAGCACTGGAGAGTTAATATACCAAACGAATTTAATTGGAAAGGAGTATATCCTATCAGGGTCTGGAAAGGTGATGTCAGCCTGCAATATAATCTTGCTTCTGGGCTCGACAATCTACAAACACTTTACAGCAATGTGATAATAATATGCTGACTATCTAACACTGATTTATATAAGATTTGAAATATCCTCAGGCCATTTGCATACAAATTTCAAGTGCGTGATCAGTCAATATTCTGTCAGGATTTTTCCCACGTTGGGTTCAACTGTACTATTTCAGTGCATCATGGATTGTCAGCCAAAGTAAATACATTTTTCTGTAACAGCAACTGGATAATTGTTTCTTTGAATATCAATGATGGAGGATCGTTGCCCACACAAAAGCCTGCCTGTTTTAGAAAATCTCTGTTTTGCTTGTAGATATATGAAAAATATCTGCAATTCAGGCTTTAATATTTCTTAACAAATTAAATTATTTCTGATAATTACTTAAATCTTCTTCATTTGCTCGTGGAATGTTTTAAATTGCTGTGGTTAAACTGTGACTGGTTCGTTTGAAATACTCGAATGTCTATTCATTTGAATGCACTGATAGATCTTCATGTCATGTCTATTAAGAATGCAACACAGAAATAATCTTTAATTGCCAAGACCAGCAATCCTTATTGTCAGGTACTGGGATGATATTAACAAGTTTTGCTTGATGCGAGAAGAGATTTATTTCATTCTGTTCAGTGTGACCAGCTTAGTCATCAGCTATCAGAATTCTACTCTCACCTTGCTTGGAGACATATCTGGTATTTTGACAATCTCTACTCTGGCAAATCACAGAGGTAATGTGTTATTGAATGACATATCTGTAAGGAATAGTGTGAATTTTACAGCTGGCTACTGATCCTGCTCATTTTGCCACGGTAGAACGAAAACATAACTACTTATCACATGAAACAAGAAGTTCATCATATATTACGTTAGAAATTTGCAACAGACTATGTTGAACTACGTCCTCTTCACTAAATTTCCTTAACTTTACGTTTCCTTTGAAAACGTCCCAGCACACTGGGAGTAGATACACAAAACATACATACATACATACATACATACATACATACATACATACATACATACATACACATACATACATACATACATACATACATACATACATACAGACAGACATACGGACGCCACCAACTCACCATATAAGCTCTTTTTTGTATTTATATACATACCAAATATGAGCTAAAAAAATGGGCTATATGAGATGTGATGAAACACATCCTTGCCAGGGTGTGAACAAACTCTACCGGATGTGCACTACAGGTACATGTCTGTGAATAACATCTTATCTTATTATATCAAACAGAACTGGGAGAGATCAAGAAATTGCAATTGAAGATAAGATCAGCTCCACTTCCCTGGTATCAGAAAATGGTAAAAATTCACACAAGTACTGAACATCTCTAAAACAAAAGATCTTGTGTTACTACAGCTGGTGGCCATTGTCCTTGTGACCAATAGGCATAAATATCTGTCATCTACATTAAATGGAAGGCCTAAATCCCTCAGGCAGGGTTGTCTACAAAATTTTCATGGTGGACAAATGGCCTCTTTGTTACACCATGATGTGATGCAATCAGTCGGCCACTTTCACTTCCGATTCATTCTCCCTTGCTTGAGCATGGTTGATTTAGCACATCTGGAAGCTCTGCCCTCAAGACTGCGGTTAATGTGCCCCCACTGGGACGCTAATTGAAATTTTCCATCTTCCACAACCTAAGCAATTTAGAGGTGTTTAATTAGACAGTATACTGTGTGCAATGCAGATAGCTTGGGATACTGTTACCAGTCCGGGTTATGTCCATAGAGAGGATAGTACGATTGACCAATCAGCGAACCTGCCGCCACCAACGTCACGAATAATTAACCATGCAAACCTGGGCTCGTACATTGCAACGAGTTTGGAACTTTTCGGCTTGATTTCGCCCTTTACTTTTAGCACTGGGTAGTTTTTAGATGTAGACTTTACTCACAATGTTTAGTACGGTCGAGATGGTGACCGACACAAGTGGTTAGTACATTGAAAATTACTTATTTGGATGAATTTCCTGGCCGGGTACGTCTCCTAGAAATCAGTATTTGACCCTTGTAAATCTACAGTAAGTTATTTGTCGCCAAATATCGCCTATTTTTGGTCAAATTTCAATTTAACCTTGTAATCTGCAGTATGGAGAATGTTTCAAGCTTTGCAAAGATGGGTCAACTGTTTTAGTCGGTCATCGGAGCACGATGGAGCACGATTTTTTCGATCACCATGCATTTCCCGGTACGATTGACCCTTTGCTCGGAAAAACGCGCAGGATCAATCGCCGAGAAGTTAACCAAAAGCTGGGAAAGAGAACGAAAAACGTCCAATAACTCTTTGTCGAATATGGTCAAGGGTAAAGAAACTTAGAAAACTATTCCTGAAGAAATCTTACAATTTTTAACACGGTAGAACGTCGCCAATCGACTGGAGCTAAGATACTTCCGGGTAGCCAACAGTCTCACTCGATCGGTGGATCTGTCCGGTCACATCGCTGTCTGAACAAAGTGAAAACGTAACCTTTGACCCTTATTACATATACAGTACGTGATTGGTTCTTGCCTTAATTTCATTACATATACGGTACGCCATTGGCTCTTCTCTACTATCCTCTCTATGGACATAACCCGGACTGGTTACACTCATGTTTCACGTCTTTCAATCAGGGGCTGCCAACCAGTCTATTTTGAGAAAGTGTAACTGTAAGTAATGGTACTTCAACAGGTACATGTAAACATGCAATTCTACCATATTTTGAATAAAATTGAAATGTGATGTTTAGCTTGTCAATACAGCATCTGTTATTCTTGAATTTCACTTGTCCACAAAAACAATGCAGTCTACACATGCACAGACTGAGTTGACAAGCTGAATATTGTGTATCTCAACATGCTTTGGGGAGTGAAGCAAAAAACTGCACTTGACATTGAAACAAAATTACTGAAAAAATCTTCAAAAGTTACAGCTACTGCTAGCCCTTTAAGGTTCTGGAACAATGAGAACCAAAAATACATGTGTTGGCAACTCTCGGGCTGAAAATGCATGGCTAGGTTCTGCAGTATCTGTTGTGTGTCTTGCCGATATTTATTTCCCACATAAAATGCAGTGAGGAGCAGTTGGTCTGTAATCAAACAAGGTCAATGCAATGCGACAAGTTTAAGTGTTGTCAAGCAAGCAAGATAGAAATTGTCAGCCAATGTTGCTGAGGGATGGAATTTCAATTTTTTTCCTGTTACAGCTAACCTTAAACACAACCTCTGCCAACATCATCAATCAATTCTGCCTTTGGAGATACATCCTTGCAGGCTGAAAACGGAGTGACCTCAAGCAGTCATTGAGTGCATGGACGATGCGTGTTCCTAGGATGTCTGCGCTGAAATGATACTCTCATTACAGCTCCATTTCAACTCATGAAAAACACACACACAGACATATCTGCAGATTAAGTTTGGAACCCTGCCAGCTGTCTCTGTGGAAGAAACGTTTGCCAGGATGGTGGAAGATTATGTCTGTCAATGCATATAGCTATATGCCACGTGCACGCACTATGATAAATGCACACCTCCTCCTCAACACATTGTAGCGCAAAGATGATGTTCACTCTAACCATTATTAAACCTACGCAATGGAGAATCTGCTTAGGGTTCTCAACAAGGGGATTTCTAGAAAAGGGCCATCTGGCTGTTTTTAGAGCAATCTCTTCATATGTGAATAACCTTACAAAGAGAAATACATTTTCACAACAAAAGAATATTCAAATTGTGCACTCTTACATTGCTATATGGTTTATTGTGTTAATACTAAATAATTCGAATTAGATGGATGTAGGTGGTAGACTATGTAGTGAATGCCATAAGTTTGAAATGACTTTCAAGGCAGATATTTACCTACTATATTGGACATGCAACTGTCAGGCTGATTTGCACTCCAAGTTTTATCATCAAAACTACAGCCACAAATTACTGGGAGTGAGCGTGCAATGTCTGAATATTATTCATTGCCAACTTTAAAAGTTGGCATTGAACAATGAGACAAATTTCACAGTTGTGTTTTGTGCATATCTAAGTATCTGGTTGGTTGCTTAGAGACTGGCCTTCAATCTCCATCTCGAATGAGAAATCACACAAATCAAAAATATCTGTCATAATATTTGAATAGGAAGACACAGCCTGCAATCAGCCTACTGTAGGTTTCTGACTGATTCTGATCTTACCAAGTTAACTGCATGGATCTTGTCCCGTGAAGATCACCTTATAGGTTTCATGCAATGTTCAGGACAACCACACGGACACTTTCCACACTACAGTATCTGAAGTGTGTACTTTTGTTATTCAAATATTTATTTTGGAGCAACAAATGCTGTAATAATCATGATAGATACACCAGAAAATGTGACTCTGGCTTTGATATTAAACACACTATGATCTGGGAAGAAAAGTGCATAAATCAACAGATTCTTAAATAGACTCCTTTCTTTTTCACATACCAGATGTTCACTCATAGAAATGATAGAGCATAAACCTCTGCAGCATCTCTGTACTATTCTTGACTGCGGAGTGAGGTCAGTAGGTGAAACGCACATGAGCGAGTTGAATGAGAGATCAAACGATGCAGAAGCGTGAATGATACAGAAATTGTGTGAAAAAGGCAGAACTAAAAGTTACGTCATTTATGTAAGTTGAAACTTTAAATATTGGTTTGGTGGATGAAAAATCTAAATTTCAATTATTTGTTTTCACCATGCTTTGACGGAAAAATACCGCAATTATACGGTGTCGCTCAAATTTGATCAGCATTGGTACATACCAGTATGGGTACCAAAGATCAACAATAAATGTTGTTTTCTATCTATGAGTGCAGGAAATTCTACGTTGATGTTATGACAATGATTTTTGCACAGTACAACCAGAAAAAACAAGAAATATTTAAACCAGAAAAACAAGAATGACAAAAGTAATTAAGGTCTGAAACTTTAGGTACTGGAGGTCAACTTTAGCAACATGCATAGCAGAAAGGCAGCTAGCCCCCCTTAGTTTGATCATAGACGTCTTCCTCCCCTCTACTGTCTATGGTTTGAGCAGGTCTGTTAATATGTAACAGTTCATAAAACAATGACAGGAAATGACTGAAGTCAGTGGAGTAAGCCTGTTTCAAGCCTGTTTCAGAATTTCGCTTTTTCTTACCTCATTTGCACATTTTTGACACTGATGTGTTCATTTGAATAAATTCACATTTCAACCCCTACATCTACATGTACACTAAATACTGAGACGGTAGCTTTGGCGTATGGGAGCCTTGTGTGTGACGGACATACATCCGCACATACCCACAAATATACAGACACTTAGACTCATCATATAAGCTCTTTTGGTATTTATATATAAAACCAAATATGAGCTAAAAATGGTGTAAGAATCCACAAGTACCCGGATGGCCAATGGTCGAGAATAGTGTTGGTCTACCAACCAAGTGTCTTTTCAAAAAGTAGACATACATGTAGGATTGGCTTCACATTTCTATACATTTATGCCTTATGGTAGTCATGTACAGTGACTGAGAGGTCATCATTTCTTGGACGGCAGATGATGAATTATTCACAAATGATGCATTACGATACACGTATGCGGTATCGTCTTTCATATAACATCCCTTCAAACTGGCCGAGTGCAAGAGGCTATTAACTTCAGTAGTTGAGCTTTTCCGAAGATCAGCAGGTGTTCGCCATTTGCAAACATTTGCGTAGCTTAATGTAAAGGTTGCAGCCATCTTGGAACAATTTACCTTCATTAAATGTTAAACAGCAGATACACCAACAGCGCAAATTGCAATATCATGTTGACAGGCGTGACAGATGAGACAATGTTTCTTTGCCAGTCAGCTCTTGAAAGGAGAAATAAAACTTTTATTATAGAGTATTTGTCACCTGCAGGTTTTTTCCAGAATGCTTTCTTTTCAATATACGGAAATAATTTGATAACAGGAAAGCCCTGACAGTAAAAGGAGACAAGGAGACTTCGGTGTCACTGTTTTTGAAAATGGCCCTGCAACACACTATAACATAGTGATGGCTGGCCTTTTCAATTATCTCATATTTTTTGAAATGACAGATAAAAACATGACATCCACGCATGTAGTTGTGAAAGCCACAGTCGCCTGTGGTTAGGTACATGGCAAAGACCCCTGTAACCCCCGTTTTTACTAGGTTACAGGGACCTCGTGTATACCTATTCACAAGTGACTGTGTAAAATCTCAATCTGCATATTGGTTTCTACAAGCTCATACCAGTATTTTCTGAATCACATGATTCAGAGCAAACACAGTATGACTGTAATAAATACCAGGGGTATTCTCATTAGCATTCAACAGAACACATGAAAGTAATTATATCTGTAACTGAGTTGAACATTTCAATTTTAACTGCAATGATTCTAACACATTCTGCATTGCAGGATTTTTAAACTTCATTACATTTATGAAACAAGTACATTTAAAAGTCAAGTACAGTGTTTCATCCAGGGTGACATAAACGGGGGGATTTTCCCCCTTTACCAGAAAATTTAGAGGTGATTTCACCAGTTCATGTGTTCTACTTGTATCTCTTAGGTGTGAATGGCACCATTTCATGGGGGGCTGGTCCCCTCTTGAAAAATTACTAGGGGGTGCCAACATGTCAACAGAGGGGGAATTCCCCCGTCCCCCTCTCTAGATGAAACACTGCAAGTATACATGTGTAATTATGTTACAGCTTGCACATTGAAATTCCCATGTCCTGCTATTATTGGAGACCATTTTTCTGCAATAGAAAAAGCGGCCGCCTGTTGTCAGCGTATGTGCTGTTACATGTACATATGTTTTGTACCTAATGTAATTTTATTGTAGCTTCCTTGAGAATCAGTGGCTGTTTGTGAAAGTTCCTAGGGACAAACTATCCTTGGTCTGTACTGTTACTGAATACAGTGGTACATGGCATAACATTTAAGTTTGACCATCAGCAACTGCACCACGCCATGTTGAAATTTATACAATGCAATAGTGTGACAAATTTTGATCATGTGCTGAACAAAATATGATGGACTTCACAAATGCAGCTATGTCATTCATTCAACATGTATTTTAACAGACTGCATTTTTGATGAGGTTCGAGTGGGAGGTGGATGCGGGTTTTAACTCACCCTCGCATTTTTATTTTGAAATTGTAATTATCCATTTCGAATTCAACAGCGCTGTATACTTACTCATTTAATTGGACATCTAAGATAAAATCTTTTCCAAAAGCTTCAAAGACAAATGTTGTTTGTTCTACGTGACCGTCCTGGAAAGAAACAAAATTTACACACATTGGTTTGAGTAATGAGTACTATCTTTTCACAAATATGCCGTATGACTTAAACATATGAACATACACACAGACACATGTACTACTGAAAATGATAAATAACATGGTATCCTGAAATATGGTTATGGTAAAGTTGCACAAATCACATTACAGGGAAACCAAATATACATTTTGTATGCTGCATATTTTAAATATCAAATGCACAGATTAGGTTGTTCTTGATGTTTCTGAAAAGAAACCATGCATCAAGAACAGGTGATCAAACAAGGCATAATTTTCATGGATACACGCGACAGTCAACTGGATTTTAAAAAGGAATGTTGTAATTGGCTCATGAATACCATGAGGCTTTGAATAAAGTACATGTTATGGTACTGTCTTTGACTACATGCACCCACAGACTCGTGACAAACACAGCCCCCTAGAATATTTCCATAAATGATATAAGTTTACACCATGAAGAATGAAACATCCATGAATCTCTCCCTCCTTTGGTAGGTAAACTACAACAGAGGTGTAACCATAAAACAGTATAGACAATGTATGTGGTACATCAGAAAATCACTGCAGCCAGCATGTACTGCAGCAGTGGTAACAAATTCACTGTTCTCACAAAAAACAGATCTAATTAATAATCTCCCTCATATTTGCGTATATCTGCTTTCTGATTAAATGGATGCCACTGCCAAATGCAAATAACCACACCAATAAATGATTACACTTGAACAAGAGATTTCAATCAATGTGTTCGTTCAGAAATACAACAGAGAGATCTGTATGTGACAGCCTTTTTGTTTGGCATGGCTGGCCTTTCTGACTGACTAGCGAGGAAAATTGGATTGTGAACACCAGAGCTTGTAAGCCGGTGTGACATCCCATTACAGAAGTAGTCTCTTATAGAATTATGGGACACACTTCACAATTTCCTGGAGACACAGTGATTCATGCCTAACCTGTCACTTCTCACTGACTTCATCTGTTCATTGATGTCCAGGCAGAAAACGTCTCGCATACATGAATTTGTTTTCAAGAATGGCTCTGGCTCTGGTCAGGTATATTTTCATAATACTATGGAACAACATCTTTGAGGTATTTCATTGATTTACTTTTAAAGTAAAGCAGATTTAGCTGACTCATTAATTTCTTGGCAATGCATGGGTGAATCAATTCACAGAAGTCTCGCCGTTGTAAGTCGCAAATATTTTCAGGAGATTCAGATGTTCAGGAAACTCTTCTACTGTAAACTGTTATGCTGCACTGTTTAATCCTAAGCTTAGCAACAACCACATACCCATGATATACCTTTTACACTTTGGAATAACTTTGTCTACCTGTGATGTGAAACAATCGTCCATAATTTATTCTTTATTTACTAAATTTTCATAACATGCCACAATAATTTTGTACAGAGATAGAAATCTTTGGTGACATAGACTTGAAAACGACATCGACCTGGTCCTGAATTAATACGAGCTCCTGTACCTTTTGAAATGGTAAAGTCTGCAAAGGCATATATGAAAAGACAGAAATGGAGAAGAACAACAGTACAAGTCTTAATTAGCACAAAAAGTTTGAACATCAGGAACTCAGAGAAATGGATGCTGCGTGCTATTCAGAAAGCCCCTGCATACTTAAAATATCAATAACCTAGCAACATGAAAGACAGTCTTCCTCATATCCCTTGTCTCCGTGGAAATAGAGTTTCCTATTGTGTAATTGGCATCTTAGAAACCTATTTTAGCAATATGATGCAGAACTCAACATAAACAGCAAACTTAATTTTGCCGGTGATGAATGCCATCTTTCTCGTTTCCAAGCAATCATTGAATGTACGTTTCTCTGATGTGTTGAATAATTCAAGTGAACCCGCCAACTCAGTCTTTGTCTTCGAGAAGTAAGACATACTGGGTGGCAAGGATTATGCGCAATGTGAAGAGGTTTTCCTATGCTAACTCATCCATAATTCAGAGACTTGCGAGTTGCGATCGCTTTTCAAGGATGAAGTCACTAAAGGTTGCATCCTTCATTCACTGATAAACACAGGATAGACCGCACAATAAGATGATTTCCTCATACATTTGTGATTTATTTATTTTAAATAAAAAAATGGGGCACTTTTAATATGACAAGTAATAAATTTTTGCAAGGAACTATGTTGCATTGAAGGATCATGTGATAAATTTTGAAGGCATTTTTTACGTACAGATACACTGTACGTGCATTACAGGGTGAGTTATTGTAATTATGTACAGATTACCCATGGACAACATTCACTTACTGTAGAGTCTATAATCATAGACCCTAAAAGAACAGGGTATATGCTATACACATTCTAATTTCGCAGTAAGCTGTATATTTGCTTTGGCAAATAAATAACCAAGTGTGAAAAAGTAATGAAATACATGTTTTTAAGTTTTCATCTAATACACTATATATATCAATGCAGTAACACTATGAAAATGACCCTTATAGCAGAATAAAACTGCATGCCACGGACAAATATCGCCAACTTAACCAAACTTTTAACAAAACGCTGCCGGGAAATAAACATTTTCGAATTGAATTTAAAAGCAGAATCAATCACTTTCTTTAATTCAATAGTCATCGCATACGTTATTTTCCCACTACATCTACCAGTAGGTATAATATGTACCGTACACTCATTTAATACTATTGTACACACAGACACCATTTTCTTACAAGCAGAATATGATGTTTTGCCTTCAAACTCTCTCAAATATGCACATTCCTACTTCACAGTACAAGCCTGAAGTATATCATTACTGTTGTATAATATTCTTTTGGAACATAAATTTTCTGATAAAAACCATGATGAAAGTATCAGCATAATTATGCTATGACTCAATTCTAAATCCCTCCGCTCTGAATATAAACCTTGCTATTTTCCACTATGTCTTCAATTTGAGTTCCCGGCAAGGCTTCTAGCTATGCGGCACTTTATAAATGTCTCACAGAGATTTCTAAAGCGAGCCGGTATGAATCGGTCTGGTACAGGAAAAGCAATATACACAATTCACTACTAAAAGTCACACCTAGCCTGCGCATGATGATGCAAAACGCCTTTCCTTGAATCGTGAAAACGTCATAACAAAGTCACAGAATGCATCAACCAATCCAATCATCCTCCAAATCTAGAATCTGATAAAAATATTAACAGAAACAATAAAATCAAGAATGCACAGAAACAATCATTTGTACATTCACTGTCAAAAGTAAATTTTTACATTTGGTGTAACGTGTACTCACATATCCTTCTACTTGTAGTTCTTCTTTATTATTATACATCACTGCAACATGTAATCTCCTACAATACTTGTGTTGTTGCATGTGTATGTGCGCACACATGTGCTTGCATAAATTTTCATTGAGAAATTCCAGCTGATTTTGATTCATATGGATCAGGAATCTAAATTTCCAATTTCAAGCTTAATTAACTTTCTCTTTCAAGCCCACTTCACCTTTCCTCAGCAATGCCCTCATCACATTAGCAGGTTTCCTGATATAAATCCACTTTAATTGTCTCTTCTCACTCTGAAAACTAACTCTATTTTCACTCTGCAAATCTAATTACCTTTCTCTCTTTTGATATTCAATTTCAATTTTACAACATCTCGACTGCAGGACACACAGTATCTTGTTGTACAATAACATTTCATAAATTTCCTGTCACAGTGCTCTATATCTTGTTATCAATGATTTTGATGCAGTCACAATTGTTGATAACATCCATTATGATAAATGCTGTGTTGATATCGAATACGTGGTGATACTTGAAACCCCTAACAGTATCAATGGCTATACAAACCATCCTACTGGTAGCATATGAACAACATGGCAGTCAACACAAACCATGATATTTGAAAAAATTGTAGGTGTGGTCAGGTGTTTAATTAAACATTTCCAACATGGTGGGTAGATGGATTTACCTGTGACCCCCCCAAATGTAAATGGTTTCATCTGTTACTCCCCCCAAAAAAGGCAATTCTCCTTAATATTCATATTCAAAAGTGCTTCTATTGATGAGAAAACCAGATATTTGCAAGGTTGGGGATTCATGTTTTTAGACCATAACATTATCTCTGTTAGTCACCTTTTATAGGATTGCATTGATACACAACAGCACTTTCACGACAACCTGGTAAAATTGGTTGGGGAGATTAAAAATAATTGAAACATAATTTGGAAATTCATCCAAAATTTAATGACAGATAGTCTATTAAAACACTTACTTTATCATTTGGGCCTTGAAGGCTATAA
Source organism: Ptychodera flava (assembly GCF_041260155.1). NCBI lineage: Eukaryota > Metazoa > Hemichordata > Enteropneusta > Ptychoderidae > Ptychodera > Ptychodera flava. The sequence goes on along the minus strand of NC_091947.1, from coordinate 22,663,842 downwards.
TCTGAGTGGTTTTTGATGATATTTGTCTAAAATGACATGGAAATATTTTGATCATTTTGTCAAATTGTCGGCAATTGCTGAAATTCAATTGCAGTCTGAATTACTGGCATTAATACATCTTAATTCTATGAGCCAGCAAATAAACAGTTACAAAGTCTCTTTACAATGCCTTTAGAAATGTACTCCATGCTTCAAGACCACATGATTCACGTGGCCAATCAGAGCATGCTCAGAAGTGACTGCCATATTGTCTGATTGCAATGGGAATGAATCATACAACTGTCCTTGTTTAATGGAAAGTGACATTAAAATACAGATCATTCAGCTGCTCCGTCTGACTATCCTCTCAAAGGTCAAGTTAGGTCAAAGAAACCTTGAAACCAATCTGCCAATTGTCTCCAGCATTTTAATCGATAGCATGATTTAATTGCACCTGGGAACTCTTCAATAACGCGGAATGAGAATATCATCTTCAGTACGGTGCTCTCAACCAATCGAAAAGTGCCATTTGCATTTCAGATGGCTGTGTCAAATTTTCAGTACATAATCTATATCATTTGTTACAGCGTAAAATTTGATAATACCATTTATTTTCATGATTGTCGATAAATGTAGTTTTTTCTAATACAAGGATACAATCAAAAAGTACCATTTACCATTAAATAACAGAAATGAACGGAATAAATTTGCAACATGTAATTCATATACATGAAAATGATCATAAAAGTTACAGTGATCTACTATTTTGTATTAATACTCCACGTGTCCAATAAAAAATTTACTATCAATTTGTCAGAAACATTCTTTGAAAGATACTGATTTATTTTTTATGGCTTTCCTTTTTTCAATTTTATCACAAATTTCATAGTAGTTTGGCTTTATCAATCCATATATTATTATCCTGGGTATAAATTATTTACAGCAAAAATTCTATGCGATGAAAGTAACCGCTTATCTGTGGCTACAGTGATAGCAAACAGTTGGTTTTATTGCAACACAAAGGAGAGAGTTGTACATGTATGTTAGCCCATAGACAGAAGGGGCGGGAACCTCTATACTGTCTATGGTTAGCCATGTACCGGTACATGCAGTTTGGGCAGTCACAGAAAATGGAAGCACAGAACATAGGAGTAGGAACAAAAGACAGAGATGGTGAGAGACGGTGAACCCTTCAAGATGAGTGGACTGAATGGGGCTTGAATTAGAAGCATGTTATTTTGACAGTACATTTGGCACAGTGCTTTGTTGCTTCTGTACGAGTGGGAGGATAATTGGAAGTTAAAACACAAGGATGAATTCTGAAATGAGACTATCACGATTAAAAACATGATGCTTTGTCCTTAGTCACTGACAGGATATATGTCTCTCATCTCACCTTGGTGTATTTCTCATTTCTGAACACAGATGCACATGCCTCACCTCTCGGCCAGTCACACACCCTGTGGCCTCTAGCATTTATGGACAGATGGATTTGTTTGCCAATAAAATGCACTATCATTTTATTCTCATCAAAGTAACCGCAATTTCGGCCTTTAACCTGTCTTAGATTATGTCTGGAAAACTCACCGATATGAAGGCTTTCATGATTCAGATTCTTGTTTATGCTTTGCTGTACCGTGTCATAAAAATGTTCTGTCAATAATTGATTTGTTATTATATTTTGTGTCTATTACTACCAACCCTATCACTTGTGACTAACATGAAGTTAATCTAATGTCCATATAGAAATAAGTAAGCCTATATTTGTGAAGATTATTACTAAACTTTGTATTTAATAATAATATTTGACACTGAACATTGGGTGAATTCATTTCACTTTTTAAAATACACTCAGGTATTAAGGGGGCGCTGCACCCAACACAGTGTATTTTGCTCAAAAATCACATTTTTGCAAATATTCCTTCAATTTTAATTAATTTGTTAACCCAAGATTAAAATATTGGTTGGGTCCTCTTAGCTTGTCAAGCTATCGTAAGTTGCTTGACAAAAGAGTGTTACTTTACACAGCTGTATGCGAATCATGATTTTCTGAAATTTTCACATCATGTTTTTAAATGCTCTATTACAAAAAGATTATTTTGTTTGGCAATAAAGTTCTTACATTTTGAATGGGAGGCATTTTAATTTTGCTCATCATGTTTTTAGTCACTTTTTTGTGTCAGTCTTTCAACCTATGTCATTTTAGAATGAGGATAGACAATGCAAAATAAAATCGTCGTTTTTTTCTACATACACTCTTCTTTCAAGTGAAATATGACATTTCAGAAAATAGTGTCAAGTTTTCAACCTTATTAAATTTTTATTATTACTACCAAAATTGAGGTTCTTACCCCAATTACGCCCCTTCATCCTTCAAGTTAACTATTGCTACCCTATTCCACTTCATAGTATGAGGAGTTTCCCTGTCATCTTAGATGAGAAACATTCTTTTGAAAAAAGTGTTGGCAACATTCAGCTCTTAATAAATGTATGAAATTCAAAACTCCGGCTCCATACACTTACACAATTTATAGCCAGTTTTCATCGATAGTAAGACTAGGTTTTTTTTCTTCTTTTTATCATTTTGAAACTACCAAACTAAACACTGAATACAGTCCTCAATTTCTGGCTTTGTGCACCGAGAATTTCTCTCACACTGTTGTAGGGATCACAGCCCTGGATTTTCAGAGATATAGACCACTGAAATATTAAACTTAATGTTTACTGACTGAGTGACCTTAACAGGGCAAATGTTCAAACACCCTGCTTGAGGCTAAGTTACAGGTTAGACAAGGTGGCATATACCATAGTGTTTGTAGTAACTATGCCAACATGATGGATGGCTCACACTGGTGTCTAATCTAATATTGCTGATTGATTCGATAGATAAATCCAAATCTTGATTTGATTGGTACAATAAAATACCACTGGCAAGTTATACTCTCAGTGATTGGTATATATAGCCGATGAACTTTATCATTGTTTGAAAAAATAGGCAATAAATTATTTGGAGCAAAATTGTGGTAGCTTTTTCTTCAAGTCAGGCAGACGACTGTCTTACCCTGGGATTAAAAACCTGTATGCACAGAATCTGTTTACTTCATTCATTGATTTTTAAAAAATATGAAATAGTTGTAAGATGAATCATGTTTCCAATGAAGACAATCCCTCACCCTATCTTTTTTCACTATAAGAAATTCAGCGAACCTGTAGATGTTTTACAGTCACTGGCACAAGTAACTAACACTAATATCACGGAACACTCAAATCTCACAATTGTGGTAATTCTTGGAAACATTGTGCTAGGTGTGACGTTATGAGTATTAGTCTCAAATATCTTCTTAGGCACTGGGAGGCATTACCAATGAACTGAAACTTAATATCAATATTTGCTTTTGGTCACTGGTGTAACTCATACTCATATTCCGTTTAATGTCACAAATAATACTTGTTTATTGATAAGAGAATGAGACCTTTGAAAATCAAATAAGGTCATTAAAGGGTTCGCTGGATGAGTTCACAGTACGGGGAAACAGCCATTTCACAGCGATTTATACTATGAAAAGACTCATGAAGTAAAAGACCTTGATCTCAACGAACCTTTTTCTCCGAAACAAACTTCACTTGATGTTCTTATGATCAGCACTTCCTCATGCAGACAATCATTTGCCAAAACAATAGAAAATGACTACACTACAGGGACAAGCAGAGGGTTCATATTCCTAATGTTCTGTTTGGGTCCACAATAAACTCTGCACAGTCAGAGTTAGAGTACACTACAACACATAGACTGAACTTCCATGAATCATAAAAGCTCATCAGCTCAAAACTTCCATCGAAAGGAGACATCATATTTCCATGCGGACATGTGTGAGTTACTTGCAGCCAAGGTTGCGACTAATATGAACGCCAACACTTGAACTTAAAAAACAATACAAGAACCAGTGCATCATTTTAATAACAGCTATATCTTACACGTAAACATAGAGCTATGATTTTGTAGTGAAATACCCAGCTACTGTACAATGTGCTTTGCATCTACATACATATTGGGCTTGGTTTAATTAGATTTCACACCATAAATCTAGCAATTCTCTCCAATTTTCATGTTGCAAACACATGTCTCAGCCTTTCTGCTGGCTGCACTGCCTGAGAGATTTACAAGAGCAAATTATCCATTGATACATTCTGTAATACATATCATGAGGTATGAAATCTTATTTCAAAGTACATTTTTAATATTTCATGAACTACATCTTTCAATTTAAGGTCAGGCAACTTCTGAGAGGTCATACCAAATTTATCTTTTGTAACCATATTTGGCTCCCTATCATCAATGTAAATGATTTATTTGTTTTTCAAAGGTTCTGGAGACAAAATAAACTTCCTTTTTGCAGACTGTACATGCTCTGACAAATGAGAGTTTTAAAATTGGTTTGTACGGTAACACTTGTGTCCAAAGTGCTGTTCATATGTAAAACCTATATGTAATCCATCGTCAAACTATGCAGTCAGATTGATTGCTGTATGCTAGTTACAGGTGTGAGAGAAATCATCATCGTCATAATTGTCTCATGAACCAGCATGCTGGGGAAGTTACAGCTTCGCAACAGGATTCCCTTCATGTGATTGATTAAGTCATGACTCAGGCCCTGACATACGATGGGCTGGGTGATAATCCTGATATGTGACAGACTACTACAGCTGATCAGTCTTTTCAGTGATTACATTCTACAGCAGAGGAAAGTCACACGAATAACTACATCAATTTTCATTCCATATTGTTCATCGGCACGCACATTCATTTTAAGTTACAAAACCTAATAATGGCTCTTGATTGCCATAAATCTAGTGCCTATGGAAATTAAAGAGTGAACTCTGCATGTATAATGGAAAGCTAGTTGTCTGGTAAATTTTGCTGTATTCCGTATTCACATTTGGTTTTGTATTCACCCCATCCATTTGTAACGCACCATCTAGGCTTCGATGAATGCAGAATTACCAAGGGGCTTTACCTTACTCATGCATGCACGCCAACATGATAAATGTACAGTCCTCGTTTATTTGTACAATCAAAATATTATTTAATTACTGGTACTAAATTTGCAAGTAAGAGTCTATTTCTATTTTTAACAGTGATAATGGATCCTGAATAATCAAAGTTAATTATGCAATATAATGACATTTCATCACTTTTATAGATTTTATTGTTGGAAAGAGGTTTAAATTATCGGCTATCATTTACTTGCAGTGGGTACTTTTCTTTGTGGTATAGTATGAGCTTTGAAAGCAAAAGGCCTAAATTTTTGCTAAAACTTTCCCTGATGAAACTTTCAACCATTCTCTTACCAAAATCAAATATAAAATTCAAGGGTCACAGTGCAAAGTTTGGAACTGGAGAAACAAAGTACTTAACATTTACTGATATTTGAAATTCAAAATGGCCGTCATCACTATTATATGTCAACTCTACGGAGAAAAATAAAATTTTTGATTTTCCAAAGCCTAAAACAGTGAAATTTTTTCACTCCACAAGCTTTAGAAAAGATTGTAAAAATTTGAGATTCAAATATCCGTTTCCAAGGTGCATTCTACTTTAAGAACTGCACGAAAGAGAAGAAGTACACTGCCAACATCCTACGGTGTTTATATGGGCTATAAATACAAAGTAAATTCTGCAATTGAATTCTCTGGTTGTGAATGTGCAACTTATTTAATTTCTAGTAAGTACCGGTAGCTACATGTATAGTGTGATTAAACAACACCAGGATTGACTAATCACAAAGGCAACAACACAACAATTGGAGAGATTTTTCACCAGGTGTTCACCTGTGCATAATCATTTATGTTTTTTTCTTTTTCACCTTTTTAGAGTGAAAGAAGCTATGAGAAATTGAGGAAATTAGTGAGAGATACTAGACATAGTGGGAGACATTTTGGCCTGTTGAAAACAATATTTGGTGTTTGAGTGTACCAAAACACTGATTTTTTTATCAAAGGTCAATTTTAATAAGTCACGTAAACTTTGAGCTGTAACAAATAAAACATCAACTGGACTACCTTGAGTTCTTCCTTTTCACCTTGTTGGTGTAACACAACATGGATATTCTACAGGGTACTTTCAAACTTATAAAGAATTCTGTGGATGTCTTCATGCTGCATTGCAGTGATTGAAATTGTCTTCAAGAGTGCATTTGTATAAAGATGAATTGCACCTCAGATTAGATGCTCGTAATAAGTAGGTAAGATTGGTACTCCCAGGTAATGGAGGAGTTTAATATTTTTGGCTCAAAAGTAGGTGATTGACAGCGGAAAGAAACAACTGGAGTGTCACTTTCACGTACATTTCATATGCACAGCAAGCTTCATCTCACCAATTTCTTCTCTTTCAGTTACACCTGATGCAACATTTCAAGATGATTGTCTTCAAGCCCTCACTTCAGTAGAATACTAGAAATCTCTGCTTACAAAAATCCACCTCAGTATCAGTGTATCAGTATCAGTCCTGTGAATGCACCTTTCAGACTTGTGCCGCCAGTACTTATCTTATTTTTGTCTAAAAATTTAAATAGTAACAATTTAAATAACAGTAGATGGGTTTTTTGACCGTATTTTTTGATCAAAGCTGATCAAACGCTTTCCTGACACATACTGCTGCTGGAGTAATGAGAAGGATAGCTACATGTATATTGCAGGCAAGATACGATGTAGGGCAGAACAATTATTCAGTGAGTTGACTGCTAAACCATCTTAACTATCAAACTTGCCCCGAATGCTTTAGGCCAGCATGGCTTGTTGGGCTATAGCTAGTTTGTAGGGCTTCGCTGATACAGCTGTTGGAAAACCACATGTGTAGACTATGGTAAATATAATTAAGGTAAATCACATGTTTGGTCAAACCACAGGCAATGACATATGATATGCACGGATTCAGCAGGGTCTCTTTCTCTCTCTGGCCCACAGTGAATCAAAGTTCAGTACCACAGAGAGGTACAACTGACCACCTGGGTAGCTACCAGTAACAGCAACCACTTTGTAGTTGTTCAACACGCGCCTACATCTTCATCAAGTGTTTCGCCTGTGGCTCAGACTCTGGAGAACGCTTGCACTGAGAAAGGCTGGCATTATTAATTTGGTAAATGTGCACACCAGAGAGTTTCACCAGAAGGCATGAACTCTGGTTGGCCAAGTATGCAAACAATCTGAGTGGAGTGCGTATCCGACTAGTACATAATTGGTTTACTACCAGGATTACATTCACATAAATTGTTGGATGTCTAAGTCTTTTGACCGTGACTTCAGTGAAGTGGAAGGTTGGAAAGGACAATTTTGTTTCTTAATTACTGTAAGTTGACAACTTCAATGACTACTGATGTTCAAAACAAGGAGATAAACTCACTCACTTCTGAGTATTAGGTTGTATCGACAATCCACAATGGGATGAAATTTAATCATGCATCACGACACCACATTACACGACAGCCTTTTATCTGACCTTTTTGGAACTTTGTCAAGAAAGTTTTTGTAGGCTTTGTCTGTCGCTTATCTCAGAGCTGATGTGACTATGATAGACTTTCACCATCTTCTAAAAACAGGAATTTGAAATGGAACACCTGAGCCGCCTGGTATTTGGATATATGAAGAATGGCTAATTCAATCAGTGTCATCTATAGTACAATGGCTAATTTTTATCAACAAGTGTCATACACACAGTGGCTAATTTAACCATAGGAAACCCCCCCCCCCCCCCCCACCCCCCACGCGAACGTTTTTTCTCGAGGGGGTCTATGGTTTGACAAATTTCAATCACAAGTATGCAATCTGGGTTTGTTACAGAGGGTTTACCCACTATATACCCATTTATCATAGGCAACTCTGATGTCAAATATTGCTAGTTTTCATTTTGAGGTTTCATGGTCTGAGGTTTTGAACAATTGGTACCATGAAGACAGTGTTACATGTGAATTGGATACACTCAACAATGGTATTGATCTGTGAAAGCAAACACTGTTGACATTTTTTTGAACTAAATCATACAACTGCGAAAAGCCAGCAAATGCAAATGAATACATTGCAATGGTACTGCAGGTGATCTTTCTTGGAACATTCACAAGGAACCTCTGTGTCAGGGTATCCTCTTACACTTCCATTCTGAAAACAGGAAATGTAATAATATGCGTTGAACTGGAATGGCTGACCAAATTCACAAGCTCCATCAAATTTGACAAAATATTATTTCCTATTGCAAATCATCAAACTGATTTCCATCAGCAATCTGTCTTTTTCCTTCTGCACCTCTCTCTCCACCAATCAAAATCTCTCTTTCCTGTACAGATAATCCAAGTTCTCATGGACACAAGACAATATCTGATATAAGTTCACAGAATCTGTCTTGTGTGATGTAATTGTAAACTTTTCACCCCATTTCCTTGCAAGTTGAGCCAAATATTAAATGAATAGCATCTGGTTAAACCTATTGTTGGTGGCAAGAATTGTAAAGGAGCATGAACTTATTACTTACTTGAAACACGACATGCACAGATGGTATTTTGATTTATAAACTGTCACAACAAGGAAGTTTAAAGTAATCGTTTTTTAATTTCGTGAGCAAATATTTTTGTCCTGAAGACAGGTGATATAGGTAAATTCAATAATTCTACAAGTTGGCTTGGTAGTCGTGCACAATTACATTGTTTTCATACATGCAATTAGCATTCGCTGGTCTGGTAAAAAGGGAATTTAAGTAGTCCATGCAAACAACTACTCGAAAATTTTCTATAGGCTCAACGGCAAGACTGAACATTAGTGGACACAAAGGAATTTTTGTTTTGAATTGTTAGTAACCAAGAGAATCCACTCAAAACATTTAAGAGCCCCCTAAGAAACTCCTTTTCGTTTGCAACCAAAGGTGTATCTTCTAATCTTAAGTCAACCGGGCTCAACATACTATTAGTGTTATCAGGCTTTGCAAACCCAAAGTTTAGATTTGTAAAGCCTGACTGACAATACTTGAGTATAGAAATTGTTGTAGACTCATGACAGCTCAAGCATAATGGCTGCATGATGGTGTGGCTGACATATCAACATACATGCTGAAGTCTCTTTGATACTGTATCCATCTAGATAATACAAATAATGCAACATTATGGAAATAAAACTTTACATATTCAAAATTGCTATGGTTAACACACATTAAATCAAAGAGACAAAATATATGCAATGTAATGCTAAACAAATGTTAGTGAGGAATTTCAACTTGTATCTGGTCAGATGGAAAAATGTACATTTAAATGGTACATTATTCATGATTGCATGAGGAAATGCCCTCTTAAATATCAGTATATGTACCTGTCATTCCATACTGACACTGAAATATTTCTCAGAAATAATAAGTATCTGGCAGAACTTGGTACCATTGAGAAATGAATTATGCATGTACCTCATTAGCATGCATACCAGTACAGGGTGCTATTCTTTTGAGGATACGTATCAAACCTGGTTTCATAACAGGATGTCACCGAGAGAATAGTTGCGTCTACATAATTCCTGACATTTTTTTTTAAAAGTGGCATCAAAATATTAGCCTAATTTACTGAGTAAAAAGCAACTACAATATATGAATCTTTTTGTTACTGTAATTGTGAAAACTGCCTACTTAAAATATGTATGTATATCACCTTGCCCAAGTGGCCGTTCTACATATCAATATACCTCCTACATAATTTCTATAACTTTGTTACTATACAAAATTTTGAGTAAATTAAGATTTCTGATTAAGAAGAACAAAACCCAAGCTTACTTGCAAACTTTAAACAGTAAACATGAAACATTTTTTTTTAGTTCTAATATACTGCTTATCACCAGACTTTTGAGATTACCTTGCAAGGTATGTTTCCTTACTGTTTTTATAGTTTGCATAATCCGAGGACAAACGAACTGTTCATATCCCCATATCCTCTCCCTTGTGCTTTAGTTTACTAAAGTAATACTGATGTTTTCAAAAGGAATCGGCAAGGATTAGGTCTTCCCATAGATATTTGAACTTCGGATGTATATTGTATAACCTTGGTAAGTAATTGCATAACGGTCAAATTTGAATCAAGAGCCTCTGCAGAATAAATTCTTCATTCCACAGCTTTTGAAACCTGTGATTTCATTTTATGTTTTTAGAATACGGTGTCCCACAATACACATTTAACTGTAAGCCAGAGAAATTCAATATGAAGCAACAAGGCTTATTACTTTTCTTCAAGCACATCAAAAGTCCAAGATGGTGAGTGTTATCCTCTCAATATGATATGATCATTGAACTTTGATATTTCATATTGTGGCTGAATCGACTGACATAGAGGGCCTGAAGAATAAAGGCTGGTAGCCTAGAATCCTATTCGTCTGGTTGCCTCCGTACCTCCGACCCGGAGTGGGTCTGAGGTACTGAGGCAAGCGGACGAATACTAGGATTCTAGGCTACATGTAAAACGCTGGATACAAACACTGTAAACTCTTCCAAAGATTTGGCCACAAGCTAATTACTTTTCAGCGGGGTGGTTGGACCGCAGTCCCTTCAAGGGAGAGACTGTGGTTGAACCTATCATTTACGGAGGGAGGGAACTCGCAAGAGTACAAGACGACAATGACGATTGACAGCTCTGTTGTGATATTTTCTTTCAATAAGGCCACTGCCGGCCACTGGATTGATTTGGATACAACTTGCGTGTTGAATAACATATTTCAAAGACAGCAAAGTAAGGGCTTTGTTTGTTATCATTTTAGTGATCTGGTAATAATCTTGAACAAACTTGATCTTTGGATCACTACATCATGGTCCCTACATGCACTACACACAGTGATACATGTAAGTGTGCTGCTTTCAGTTGAGCCGTACAGTTAGTCTCAGTGACTACTTTCCTCTCATTTTAACATCCGGAAAGGGAGGTCATTCAAATATGAAAATCCTTTGTTTTTGATCTGATAAACAGCAGTTACAGAGGATGGAGTTTTATCGCTGTTGGAAGGAAACAGGAAAGTCATTGAGAAGGTCAAATCATGGCGTGATCTTCTGGGTCGGTCATTCCTGCTAGCTTTCTGAAATTCCACTACCTACTAACGTACCACGTAGATTAAGATTATTAATGTCTCCTGTGAAGTTTCTATGGTCAATACATCAATAATAATTCTATCTTTGTGAAACTGGTCGTAAAAGGAGGGAAACTTGCAGGAAATCAGATGAGAACACATGAGTAAACATACAGCAACTTCTTATCTGGCAATTTGCAATCCTCCCTCCTTGCAAACAATGATTTTCTCAAGCACTTTGATTAGCATTACTTACTGAGGTTGAAGTGGCTATATCTCTCTTCTGTTTTCCTTCAAGTCGATGCGGTTCAAAGATTTCATAATGGTGCAACTTTTCTATTTGTTTGCTGAAACTTGACTGTGCACTGATGACATCTGAAAAAGGAACACGATAATTTTGATGAAAGACAAGTCACAGTGACTTCAATGACATACAAACCTGAAGATAATATATATATTTATTTACACTACAGTGTTTACACCATATCCATTTTTTTCTGAAATCCACCCAAATTGCACAAATGGTAATAATTGTCACAAAATTCACATAATATTGACACTGCATTTACACTTCTTTTAATACTTTTCTTTGTAGAATGATAAGTTTTGTGTAAAATGGGTGCCGTCACAGAAAGGCTATATTTTCCTTTTTATACCAAAGTCATTTAATCCCAAATATCTGAAAGTAACTTGAGAGACAAAACATTAATAGACATAACTACAAAACAAAAGTTTTTTTCTGTTCCTAGCTCATGGCCCTGTCCAGAAAACAGTCACACTTTGATTTTAGCAACGAGGGTAGAAGAGTAGCTTCTACTGTCTATGTACTACTGTACAGCTACTTCTACTTTCACAGCTGACATTTAATATCCTGACTGCGTTGCCCTATGCAGCGGACATATACAACAAGGTGTCAAGCAATATTTACCCTTTATATTATCCATTGAATAACAACAACAACGCTCACAACTTTTCATTTACTTTGAGAATATCCGCCCTCCTTTTTAAAAATTCTTAAAACACAGTTCCTTTGCTTGGAACAACTTCAAATCAGACTACAATGACACCATCGCTTGTAGTGCGATGCACAAGTGACTGCGTAGAATTTCATGAAAAGACGAATCTAATAATTTTAACCCATACAATACTGTGACGTTGCATGAACAGTGTTACCAAAGACTTCAAATGAATAGTGTAACCTGGCTGCACTCTACATTACAAACAGCCTTTTATACGTTTATCTGCTTCACACAAGTTTACATTACAATGACAATGGCGTGAACAGCACCAGTTATAAAATCGTAAACATTCATTTAGTTGTTACATGCCTGTCGTGTGTAGCTGTGACGCACACTGTTTCATCTGTAGGAGTGAGGTCAGTAAGCGAAAGCTGTTTTCTGAGTCTATGCTCGTATATTGCATTTATGCCATTCTACTCTAGCTCTGCAGTCAATGACTCACGGATCTGATGTTGTGAGGGTCATTGACGTCAAAGTACGAAGGACGGATTTTGTGTTCGTTTTGTCTGGAAAACCGAATTTAGTGATCTCATTGAAGACAAAGACAAATAATTTAGGTTTGTGAATGAAGCTGGCATCTATAGGTAGTTGTCTTGAAGGTATGGCTTGACGCAGTGACGAGCTATCACCTGCGCCTAACATGAATTACACACTGCAAGTAGTGACCGATAAATTTGACTCAATGAACGAATAGTGGGAATACTGAATTCAGTGAACTATCCTACCACTTGTGTAGTGCATGTCTGCACCAAAGTCGTCAGACATGTAAAGAGATTGGGTAAAACAACAAAAACTCTCAGAGAAATGTACTTCACTTACCAAGTAAATCGCCAGATATTAAAAGTGACAGCACAAATACAAAGAAAGGTGTAAAAGCGTTGTCCATCGTGAGAGACGCATCCGTATGCACTGCCCACTAATCCTTCTATGCTGTACGCTGAATTGCAAGCCACTTCCGACTATTGAAATGACGTCATATTTGTCCCTGTCGCAGTCACGTCGTTTGCGGCGCTTCATACTATCAACTCTCCGTCATCGTTGCATCAAGGTTGCGTAGTTCGTCGACGGAGTAGTTTCTCTACTGTGTATGGTCGAACCAACGTGTCGCAATTACGAAAATTTCGTGAACTCTGAATGCAGTGTTCGTTCGTAAACCCTGCCGCACATGACACTCTTTAAAAAAAAGATTTGCTCACACATTTGAAATGATTACAAAAAATACGGCACATTCATGATTCATTTTTCTAAAGCATTGTTCCAATGCGTTTGAGAATGAACGGTATTGTTCTAGATAATCAGTTGACATAATTTTCTCATTCAAAATAAGTGACCTAATCACCATCGTCGTCAATTTATTTACTGAACGTTGTCCATTCATGAAAGTTACACTAAGTAAAGAATAAAACAACTGTTGCACAGTCCCCTCGTGAGCTATTCAGCTCGGACTATTCGCCCATAGACGAGTGTACAAAGCGAGAAAAACCCGCTTATGTACACTGTCTATGGGGCGAATAGTCCCAGAGCTGAATAGCTCACGAGGGAGTGTGATTGTTGTCAGCTCTGATAATTCTATTAGAATGTTTTTGAAACGCGTAATTTGTAAAGATTAATTGTTTCATTCTGGGAAAGTCGAGGGTTAGCCCTAACCTTCCAAAATATATTACCATTCTGCAGTTTTTGTTGACAGCAAAGTAAGATATTAATGACCAACTTCCGGACATGTGAATGCTCATGAATTTTCTCTATAATAGAGACAAATATTTTACACTTTTATCGTTGTCATTGAAAGCTGAACGTGACATGCAACAATATGATAACATTTACTTCCAATAGGACTGTTACATGTATTACATATTCAGACTGATTATAAAACAGACATTTATTTATTCATTTAATGGATGTTGTGTGTGTCCGAAACTTTTAGAATCACACAATTTACCACTTTCTTTTTTATTCCTACCGATACCATGATTTCTCAGTTGTGCACACGCTACCTTTAATGCCTGATCTTGTCACTTGAAGCAATGTTTTTACATGTAATGTTTGTATTGCTAAATTGTCACTGTTTTCATTGTACAATATATCTACTGCAGTCTGAATCATTCTCATTGTTCAGCTCATTTAAAATATTAACGGCGTCGTCTTCATCATCCTGGCAAATATTAACACCTTCTTCAGCTACTTGACTTCCTTTGTTTCCAGTTATTGCTGCCTTTAGACCCCGTTGTTTCTCAGTGCTTCACTATCAAAAGTTTGTAGTTGGTAGAATCTAAATCTTCCTATCCTATCTGTCTCGCTATCAATCGATCTATTCTCACATTTTTATGTGGTGCAAATATACAGCACAGTGTGTCAATACCTGTGAAACTGACGCTCATAAGGGAGCCGTCATTATTTTTGGCATGGGGGTCGGAGGAATTTTATCGGAAACCCTTAAATTTCGAGTACCCCGCCAACTCTGATGAGTTTGAGTAACCCCCTCCTAACACAGAAATTGTGACAGACCACCCCACTTAGAAAGGTTAAATACTAATACATGTATTTGTCAAAGTTACCAAAATACAGCAATACTAAAGACCGTTCAATCCTGATGTAAGTTTACTCTGCTAGATTATTATCGGTTAGCTCACGACGGTTGAAAAAGGCGAAACCAACAAAATGAAATCAAAGTGGTCAGAAAATACACGTCAGATAAAAAGCTCACGCTATCATCAGTATCAAATCATACAGTATTGTTTCATTTGGATGGGCATCATGACAGGGTTTTCACTGGAATATCTGACGGGGAAGAATTTAAAAGTACAGGGGAGAACACGGGAGAGGCTGAGGGGGAAGTGTCAGAGGGAGCTGTCCCTTACCTTGCGTGGAAAATTTGTAGAAATTGATGTGTGCAATGGTGCAGTCGTGATGCTATCTGTGAGATGTTTTAATTTGTTTTACTAAGTAAAACTGTTATAACATCCAAAAGGGGAGAGCACGAGAGAGGGGGTTTGAGAAATTGATGTTTTTAATGGAGCAATCTGAGAGATGTTTCAATCTATTTTGCACTCGGTAAAATTGTTTGAAAATGACATTAAACACTGATATTTTTTATTACATTTTTTGCATGACCAGTGTTTGAGTCACAATATTCAACAACCAAACAATGGTTATACATTTCGTTAAAAAAAGTTTTCAGTTTACCAGAGATTGAAGATCAAAGAACATGCAGGAATGGAAAATTTGACCTTCTTGTGTTATTTCTCCAGCTGCCAGCTTCTAATGAAAAGCCTGAGTACAGTATGAACTGGAGTCAATTAAATTATATAATATGTGCCTGTGATAATAAAGAATGAATTCACAACATTTCAGTTTTGTCCTAGATCCTGTAAAATTTTTTAGAAACTGATGTGTGCAATGGTGCAGTCTGGTGCCATCTGAGAGGTGTTTTCAATTTGTCTTTTACTAGTAAAAATGTTAGAACAACCTAAGGGGAGAGCACGAGAGGGGATGTCCCCCTCTCGCATCGAAAATTTTGAGAAATTGATGTGTGCAATGGTGCAATCTGAGAAGTGTTTCAATTTATTTCGAACAAAAAATTGAGGAATCACCCTTCCTCTCCACATTTTGAGCAACCCCCTTGAAGTTATCAATTTTTTGAGTAACGGCCCCCTGAGAGAGATTTTTTCTGTCAGAAAAAAATGGTTTTAATAGCACATGCCTAGTAGATGTATCATTTGTTCGCTTTTCGGTGCACCATCCGTATTGGATGAAATTGGTGAACTATGTTCAACTATTGCAATTATCATGGGATTGTTATTACAGTTTCGTCATACTGTAAGATTTTGCGATCATCATAAATTTGCAAATATGAAATATGACCCTCCCCAGGCTGTTTGCAAAATTGAACCCTCCAGGAGGGTAGGTTTGTATAAAAATGCCCGCCCCTATCCCCGTCCCCCTCTTAATACTGAAAGCTCCCGATTATTTGACGGAAAACGACATATACCCATAAAGTTTTCATGCACCCATCTTGCCAGTGTTGGGATGGTTGACTAGATTCCCTTTTCTGAATACTGCAATTCACAGCTACAGCCAACGAAGCTATCATGGAAAGGGAAGGCAGGCGGGTAAATTCAAAGTAGAGTCAGTGGGTGACTTTTTCTCCCCACCCGGGTGGGGAGAAAAAGTCATATTTTACAGTGGACAGGAATAAAATGTCTGGCAGTGGCTACCGGAAAGTATGTATAGGAAGGGAATGATGTCGTTGATAGCACAGGCTCTAGAGTCAATGCAGGCGAACCGCTAGCCGCCACTGATACAGTAGCGGCTAGCGGTTCGCCTGCATTGACTCTAGAGCCTGTGAAATGTATAGTCTGATGAAAAGAATATCTTACAGTGAAAATACAATTGTAAGAATGGTTAATGATGTACTGTTTTACAGTTCTGACTTGCGTAACCTGTTGAGAAAGTCGATCTTTCATGGTTAGTGAATGAATCTATATATGGATAGTATATCCAACACCATTTTTTTTTGTATCACAGTATCTGTATTCTCGGGGTCCAGACACTTCGCACCAAAACCAGTTCGCCCCACACAACTTCGTCCCAAAACCATTTCGCACCAAAACAACCTCGTCCCAAGTACTACTTCGTCCAACGCCACTTCGCCCCAAGTACCACCTCGAACTAAAACCACTTCGCCCAAAGTATTGTACCATCAACTCGTCCTAAAACAAGGATGCCACGACGTATCATAAGACTGTTTTTACCTGCAACTTGGAGGCATTCATGTGTCAGGACATTTGGGCCACTACGAACCATTTATTGTTGCATGAAACCATAAACGGTATATTAGAAAAAAGAAACACGCAATGAAAACTACTCAATGCTATGTAACTCAGGTGCCGTGTGCACGATGTAATTTTCTCGAAATTTGTACACTTTCAAGATTTCAGTCCTGGGATGACAGAAAGGTTATGAAAACTTCGATGGCAGTGGTTGGTTATTTTCCGCTTTGCCGGTTGGCGATAACTTTGGGGCAAAGTGGCATTGTTTCAGTTGTTTTGGGGGCGAAGTGGTTTGGGGCGACGTGACTTTTGGGGCGAAGTGGTTTTGGTACGAGGTTGTTTGGTGGCGAAGTGGTTTTGGTGCGAAATGGTATGGGACGAGATGGTATGGTGCGAAGTGGTTTTGGTGCGAAGTGTCTGGGAACCTCTGTATTTCCTTTGTGTAATTTATATGGACGAATGTTGTCCGAAATAAAAAATACAATTACAATTACAATAGGGAAGATTTAAGCGATATCATAGCAGAGCGAGGGTCTCGGGAACGAATAGACGAGATACAGGAAGAGGGCAGCAGTGGGCGTTGTGATAATTTTGTAGAATTGATTGAATATGCCTGTTGGATGCACCTTACTTCACCCCGCCTCACCGTAGCCCCTATCCCCAAAACGTAAAGTGCCCTGTGGTGGCGCTGTCCTGGGATCGGCGCTTGCGATTTGTGCCAGCTCCGACCTGCCTTCGTCAAATCAAATTCATACAACGCGACAGGAAGTACTGGTGTTGCGGAATGGTTGCAGCTATACCCACGTCGAGGTTCGGCTATCTTTGTAGTCAAGTCCGTTTTCCTCACATGGAGACGATAACTGTCAATAATTTAGAAGGACGTTAATGTTATACGGCGCTTGAGTTCACCTAAGTTCTGTCAATGCCGATGTCTTCGCGATAGTCGATCTTCAAATTCAACTCTCGTAAGTCATACATTGTGTAGTACCAGCTGGCTATATTGAATGAATGCATATACAAATGTTTCCCGAGTGGTAAAGCCTGGCACTTGCAGTCTGTTGTGAAGACGTGGATCTGAATTCTTCGAGAGAAATCTTGCCCCGCTTCATGGCCAGCCAGCAAAGTCAATCGTCGTGACAGCCGTCGCGACCGCAACAGGAGTCCAGGAGAAAATGGAGCAGGAGCCGATGATCACAAATTTAGCTGACGACGACTCTGCTCTGCTGTGTTCCGGTTATCAAAGATTTTGGTCCACCTTTGTACGCTACAGTGATTTACCGTCTAAAATGAAATTCCTCCCTTTAATATAAACTGTTGAAATAGCAAAACGAAGGGGAAGGACCTGTCCTCCGATTACGTGACAGTCAAAACATTATCATTTTACTGAGAATCGAGAAACGGTAACCATGACAGTTAAGGAGACATCTGCTCTCGGAGTGTACTACGGTTCAATGTCGTTGTTTCTATCCATCACACACAATGTCTTCCTTCTATACTATGTGGAGATGTTTGTGTCTGTCTACAAGATTGATAAACTTTCCTTCTGGGTGGGAGAGGTAAGTCTAAAAGAAAGGCTGGCTAACTTGTTCATAACATCAAGTGATGAAGGATGCCAAAGCTGTGTCAATTGCCATATGTCCACTTAAAAAAAGTAATGGCCATATGATGATTGAGATAGTTTATGTGTATGGCAATTGCTGAAACACCGTGCACCATATGGTTAGCAAAGTGTTTCACATATGACACTCCAATAAAAACAGTAATGTTGATAGGATAAAGCTGAACAGAAATGTAAATTCAGGTCAACGGACTTGCTGCAAAACCTTAAACCTTACTATATGTCTGCAAATCTGAAAGTGTGATTTCTTATATATTTAAAATCCCAGCTGCCTCTTTAGGGGCATTTCTGTGCCACCATTTTGTTGCTGGGGGTGTGTCATTCATAAATTGCAAATCACAGTCTACAACAAACGTTGTAATATCAAGGACATACAGCAAGATAATGTATCATCTTCAATGAAGCCCACAGAGCAGGACGACACACATTATGTCGTATACATGTGTCACATACTTCAAAAATCTAATTTCATCCACCATATATTGATATGAAAGGTCCTCATTTCTTTTCATTACAACAGTTCTGGTGTATACGGTATAGCAGTCTCAATCATGTTGAAGCATTTGTCAGTTATTATAAAGACCTACTAGAGATATCTCCAGAATGGTTCTGGTATTCAATGAAGTATTGTGTTAGGCAATTAAAAATGTAAAGAAAATTGGAAACCCAAAATGCAAGAGCATTTTATTCTAAATATTGACAAGTATTAGTAGATTTTGTTGTGATCAGCACATTACCTGACAATGAATTTCTGTGGTATATTCAGTAAACCCTTGTACACATGTGGAAGTATTCCCGCAGCGGGAATACAGCAACCATGTTGTACTCCACAGGCAGTTGACAGAAAATGTCTTCTGAAGCAAAGATTCACTTATACTTGCAAATTGTGTTCCTAAAATATTTCACGACAGACAAGAGATTGAGAAGAATACCTTTATTCCATCGGGCAAAAATGGAATTGATTACTCTCTTATATATTTTTAAATATTTATAAAGTTGAAAAATACTTAATGATCAATAGTGGTTTTGGAACTGTTCGATAATGTAAGTTACTGAACAGAGAAGTCATTTTTACATGTATTTACATGTTTTCTCACCTATATTTGCTCTGGGCATTATTTTCTAACAATATTTGTCTGACTATAATTATGTCAGGCATTTTTTCTAAACCAAAAAAATTGATGAAATAAGTTCTCAGCGGCACCCTGGTCCCATGGATCACTTCTTTGGAACTGTAAACATTTCTAAAACAATAAATGTAAATTATTTGATGAATTATAATGACAGGTGGTTTGCAGTGACACAAGAAGTTCTGCTTTAGGGCACGGATACTCTGAAAATGGAATGGACTCAGGTGATAATGATGCAGATGATTGTTACCATAGCAACAGACTATCCATTTCATGAGGCTAAACAAGTCCCTTTCACAGAGCTATTTAAGAAAGCCATTGATTTCCTTGAATTTATCGGTGAAAATTGTTCATGTGAGCAATAAAATAGGCTTGATTATGTCAATTTAACAATTTTCAACATTTGACATCAACTGTTGAGTGTTTATACACGCATAAAGTAGATGTATTGCCTTATGAACACAAATAATTCACAAACATTAATGCAAATCCAGTGACAAATGTCATGAATATTGAAATCTGAATGTGAATTCATACAAGACTGTATGGGGAACTGTTCAGGGCACCCGTATTTCTAACATGTATCATGAAAGTCACATAATCAGAAAATATCAGAAAACGAGTGCTTTATTAATTTTTAAATGGATCATATATTGCATTTTTTGTCCCAAGGACCGTAATGTGAGAAACAAAATACGGTACCAGTATGTGATACTCTATTGAAATCCCAAGGAAAAAAGCAGAGTCATGAATGAAGACTGATTCATATGCTTCAGTCATTTGATTTAAAACTCTGCGTTGTCTGATCATTCAGATGTTGTACTTTGCATTTAATTTCAGACAGAAAGAATAATTTCATGATGCTTGTAAGGTGTGATCTCACAAAGTTTTATCTGAATTATGATGCTTGAGTTCACAAAGGCCTGAGGCTGCCTGATTTGTCTTCAGAATTGAAAGAAGGATGACAAGAATTAGAGTTTTGTGCAATCATACTGTATAGGTACTTCAGTCCTTTCAATGTTTTTCAAGTTGGATCTCTGTGAGGGGAGAATGGGATAAGGTGATTTTATCCGGTTCCCTTTTATGATGAAATCAAACATATGGTGCAGTTTTAGGCACAAAAGCCAAGTCAGAGAAAGATGTGTTGCAAAACTTTCCATGTGACATCTCGCTATGACTCTGATTAATCTAGGTAATATTGGTATATCATATTAAAGAATATTTTTTTTGAACTTTTTCTATTTTCTTACAGACAATATTTCTAGTGTGGAACGCCTTCAATGACCCTCTGTTTGGTTGGATCAGCGATAAAAGCCTCCTTAATTCAGAAAGGTATGCTGTGACAATATTTAGATTTGATTCGAATGGTTTGCAGATTTTTTATGCATAGATTTATTCATACTAGGTACTTTTGCCTTTTTTTTTGTATTGTTATGACTGGTTGAAATTATCATAAGTTGCAAGCAAGTATGGGCATTCTTTCACAGCAAAGTGCTGAAGGTTGTGCCTACACATACAATGCTTACTTTGAATGTTGCACCACTACCGGGCAAAGTCAAAAGGCAAAATGGCACATGATGCTGTCAGCAGTCTATGTATCATATTAATTCATAACTATAAATGTATGAACACAAGAGATGAAAAATCTTCATATTTTTCAACATTGACTGGTACATGATTTCTTGTACAAATAATATATTTCTATTTTTCCAGTGAGAGTAAGTCAGGGAGTTACCCGGCAGTTGTCTTCAAAAGACTGCGTGCCTTGTCCATGAATGGTCCCCTATTTGGTGTCTCGTTTATGCTGTTTTGGATTCAGTGGGCAAACCCAACGCTTCAGTTTATCGTATGTCTGTGTCTCTACGATGGATTCCTTACGATGTTGGATCTCCATCATACAGCTCTGCTGGCAGATTTAGCACTCAGTGCTTCAGAAAGGTATGTCCTGGTTTGAATCTAGTGATTTCTACAAACACCACTACTCCAGACAGTCTGTTTATTTTATCTATGCAACTGTACAAAGGTATACATGCTTTGTGAGCACTGCAACCAAAGGTTTTATTATTAGATTTAGTATTTTAAATATTTTCAGTATCAAGCTTTATTTCTGTCTGGTAGTTTCTTTACAGGCAAGTTGTCTAAAGTTGGGCTTGGCTGAGAACATAATTAGGGTTGATCCATGCATGATTTCAGTCGTAAAAGTATAATGTAAGCCAACCATAATGCTTTTTTGTTTCCTACACAGCATACGTTATTCATTGATGTCAATGAAATCAAACACTGCTATTTTAATTTTTGGTGTCACTGAAATATCCCCTTTTCAAACAAGCCGCTTTCGACCAAAGAGGCTTCAAGTTTATTGATAGAAGTGACTATTTTATATACTCTAGGTAATATGCATTTACTAAAAGATTTCAAGTGAACTGGTATGGGATCACTTAGTCAACAATTTTAGTGTATCAGTATCAATTCAGGCTTTCTATATGGGACAAAGTCATCATTCTTTATGTGGAGAATAATCAAACATGACATTGGATTTAGAAAACCATCTAAAAATCAGTATGTACTTGTCTGTAGAGCAATAGGTTTCTTTAGCTTTGAGAATATAGAGACATTTCTTGACCTGGTCAAATTGCATTTGTACCGCAAACTGTACATTACTACAAGACTTCATCTAGCTCACAAACTTAGAGGCTTTACTGTGACTACACAATGTGGAATGTGTCTTGGGGACAGATTTTCTGTCTCTCAAAATCTACTATCCCCAAAGTATGTTGACACATTGTGAAAATTTTAAAGATATGTCAAGTTTTACACCATCTTATTTGTTGGCATAAATTCAAAATTCGAAAATTTGATTCTTCACATTTTCTAATTTTTGAATTTCAAGTCATAGTAACACTAAATTAATTTGCTTCTTAAATTCTAGAATTCATACAGAGGCACCTGACTTTCAATTGTACAGTGATCCCTAATTTTTATTTTTGATGATAAAACAGATAGCGTAAAGTTTCCTTTAGAAAATTAGGAACAAAAGTTTCCATTTTGATTTTCAAATCGCAAATTACCCCAAGTTACTTTGGCTTATGATGTAGGATTTCATTGTCATGCTTAGTCATGGTTAGTTACAGTTTCTGTGTGGGCCCTTTTCTGAAATATAGAGGACTACATCTGTATCAGGATACTGCAAACTTTAGATTGATGTAGTCTGCATAGTTTATTTAGAGAAATACTAAATTAGAACAGTTTGGTATTTGAAATACATATATTTATATCTTTATTACAATTTGCTGGTATCATTGCTGGACTCAATATTTTCAAACAGTCCATGCATACCCTTTGACAGTCAGCCTATATTGATGGTGACCATGTTGTCTGACAGTGACTACATTATTTTTCTCCTGGCAGATTACAGTTGCCTAATACAACTTACCTTCTATGATAAATTCCATGTAATTCTAAACTGATACATCATCTGTTCAATGCCCAGCAATAGTCTAAATATATATGTTATGTAAACATTACACTGACTGTTTTAAGCCATTTTGTCTTGTATTTTGAATATTTTTGAACCTATCATGAGTACAAAGGACACCTTCAACGAAATTTGATCTGGTAAAATAAAAAGAATTAACATTTAAAAAATCCATATGCTTCGTCCAAACAGACCATATTGTTTGAGTACAGACTCTGAAAATCAGCATATGGCAAACTTAGTTGTGTACAGTCCCTCAGTGAATATATTGAATGGATCAAATGTGACATTTTTTCAAATTTACTCAGCACTCCGCACAAACACATACTGTACAAAAGCTGGTCAATATAGCCTAAGAGACATTTAACCAGTGCTTAATGTTTTACCTTAAGTGTTTAGTTGCAATGTGTTTTATTACGTCCTTTTGACCTTGTATGCTTGATTTGCAATACACACTGTCAGACTGATAATACTTCTTGTTTTTTCATTTCAGAACCAAACTCAACGGCTATTGTTCCATATTCAGTGCAATTGGTTCACTTTCAGTGTTTGTATCGTATGTGTTCTGGGACAAAGAGAATTTACAATCTTTCCAAATATTCTGTGCAGCGCTGGCAATCTTTTCCATCTGTGGTTACATGTTGGGCGCCAGAGCTCTCAAACAGATTTATATCGAGCTTCAAAACATGGATGACTCGGCACAACTCAAAAGGTAAGTGACATTTATAGTGAAAATTTTCTTCTGGGGCAATGAGTACTGTAAAACCCCAATTAATTTGATCACCCGATTTTTTTTCTCAAAATGCAATTTTATTTTACCCTAATCAGATCGACCACCTATGGAAATAGGGAATTTCTCAATCTCTAATAAATCATGACAAGCTGTTTTGAACATTTTATTGTCGATAAAATACACAGAACAATACAATGTACAGCACAGAATAACTTCAGGAAAGTCACCTTTATATGTTTCAATCATCCAAGACTGTAAGCATATCACTTATGAACTGTCAAAAAAGTTGAATCTCTAATAATTCGAAGACTAAAATTATTTTGGCCTAGTTAGTTTTCTAATAATTCAACTATTTAAAATCGCCCGTAATTTTTTTTTCTGGCCAAATTGATGGTACATTCTGTTTTGAGATGAAATTCTCAATCCTAGACATTGAACCTACATGTACTCTGAAAGGTAACTGTTTCTTGTCATCTAATACTCAGAAAGGATGTCCTAATTAGCTTTCTCTTTGTGTTTTGTTTTGACTGCTTGATTTTTTCATCATTTGGAATTCACCAAAAGCCATCAGAAGCAAGGCTCTGACCTTGCACGGCTCGCATGTCGTGTAAAAAAAAAAGAGAAAAGCGAATAATCATCAAAATGGAATGTAATTTTCAATTTTTTTCACATTAAAACCTTGCAGTGCATTTGAATGAATATATTGAATATATTTGCTATGCGCCAAATTATGCTGATGAATTCATGGTAAGATTGGAACTGTAAATGTCACTGAATATCATGCATGAATTTACCCCTCTGAGTCCAAGTTTTGAAATGAATAATCTTCAATACACACCTGTGGGGAGATTTTCATCAGCCATGTATCAATTATTTTAAAAGATTGCTAAAGATTTTTCAGGTATGAGAGAACACAGAAAGTGCCCAGAAATTTATGATAAACTTTTTTCATGTGCGTTTGGATTTCAGTTTACAAATTGAAAAAAGTGAGAAGTCGCAAGTAAATAAAGAAGAAATGTCTGTCAAGGAGTATGTGAAACAAGTTCAAAAGCACAGGAATTTTATTTGGTTTGCTGGCATGAACTTTGTACAGGTGAGACATTGCTGAAAAAAGCGTAGGAAAGTCTTGGCACATTGCGGCAACAGAGAATATATAAACTGGAAAATCCCTCGCCTGGTGTTTGTCCTCTTATATCAAGGAAAGGAGTGTTCATGAGCGAGGGATGTTCCTGTCTAGTTAATGAACTGATGCTGGGAAAACATTATTTGGAAGAAATAAGCTTACCATTCTGATTGCACTTTTGAAGTGAGACCATTTTAAGCATGCCCTTGTATTCAGTATTGTTGTCAGTCTATGTAATACACTGAGTATAAGAGTGGTTGGGAAGGTCAACAACATATTGAAGTATTACAACCAGTGCAACCAGAGAACTTTTAAAGAGGTGAGACTCGGAAAATGCCACATAGCTTCAAATACTATGTTTTCCCGAAGTTTCTCAGCTCTCAACCACCCAAGGGATATAGTGTTACCCATGAACCTAAATACAGGGAGATCTTCATGTTTATACATGACACAGCTGTTTACATGAGATTATGTGAATATTGATCAATACGCCAAATATCAGCTTTTACAGAAAAGTGGCATGACATTTTTTTGTCCAAAATCTTATGTTGTATGGTATCTAATTGAAACCATTATCAAATTTTAAAATACTGTGCAATTGTATTACATGTGTAGAATTCCACCCATCTATCATGGTTGCGCCTATTTATTGTGGTTCCATGGGTAAATTAAACAATATTTTTTCTAAGAATGGGTATGTAACTCTGTAAACTCATTTGAGAAGTAAATCCTGCTTATACCAGAAGTATTAAATATCAGAGTTAAACCACAGAGTCAGACAAAACATGTACAAACACTTCAGGAAAATAGAAAAGTGATGAGTCACCAATTAGTTTTAGGAAAACTATCTCACGGCATTCAATTTTCCCTCCATTGCAGGTATTCCACTGCCATTTCAACAGTAACTTTTTCCCGATATTTTTGGAAAACCTGCTTGGCAGTCACATCAGTCCGGCGACGGGATCTCTGATCCTTGGTACATCATTCATCATTCCACATATCAACAATCTCTATTTCCTCACTCTCTGTCGGAAGTATGGTGTCTACGTAGTTGTGAAGGGACTTTTCATCTTCAAGTTGGCCTTAGCAATTTTTATGTTGTTTATTGGACCAGGACATGTGGTACTTTTATGCTTTTTTATTGCGAGGTAAGGACATTTCTCTCCTAAACAATTTTCTGCTAATAAGGTAAATAACAAAGATTTCTGAAAAAAGGGGGAAAATATGTGTCAGAATACTTGTTTCTTGTATAACTGACATAGATCTTTTTTTCTGTAAGTTTAGATGGTTTTAAAAATATTTTAAAACTTTGTTTCCTCAGAATTTGTGAGAGTTTATGTGTCTCGTCTCTGTGTTTTTAACTCAGTATCTGTATTTTTAACCCTTTGCACCCTGACCCCCTGGTGACCTATGATGTAATATGGACAGTTTTTTCCGAGCCAGGTTCAAAGGGTTAAACAGTCTTCAATAAATGACCTCAGATATGGAAGTCATATTAATAAAAAAAAATCCTTTTGGTCAATCATTGGTACATTTTTACCACTTTTGGACCAATTGTACATAATTAAAAGAAAATGTAAAAAATTGTTTTCTGCCAAAATCTGGCAGAACACTTGAACACCCAACTTCATGTACATGAATATGACATGCTCACAAAGCTGGCAATAGTGAAGTAATGAGAATAACATTTCAAAGTGCTTTATCAACACTGAAAGGGCACGTTGATGAACTTGGACTCGTAAAAAGTGGTTACCAATTACCTGGTAGTTTGTTGATGACACTCATTGTACCATACATCCTAGCAGTTGGCAAGATTGTTCATGTCGTCAGAGAAGGAGGATATCCATCCTATCAGAAAGGAGAAAGAATACTGTGTCCAGTATAATGCTGAAAAATTATTCAGCAATTCACTATCATTAGTCTGTCTGTGAGAAGTTCCATCACTTCCTCAGTGGCCCTCTGACAAACATTTGTCCTTTCACCCAATTGCCTGTGTGTAAGGTTTCTTTTCAACATTAAAAGTATCTGCATTGTACCAGAGCTCAGTTGTGAAGCTTTCATCCATACAATCTGGTATAACCCTATTGTTCAAATGGAAAAGACAGACCATTGTAGCGGAAATGGGATGGAATGTTCAGAGCAAAAGTTAAAACAGATGACAAAGGTCTTGTGTGAAATACAGAATTCAAATACAGACATAATGTAGAGTCTGTACATTGAAAAGTGATGAACTTCATTGCAGGAATTACGACTGTATGCAGTTGCGACTACATATGTAGAGAAGCTTTTTTAAACATTCTTGACTGTTTATTTTCCAGTAATCGTGTGTTCACCGAAGGAACATGTAAATTATTAAACTTAGTAATCAGTGATTTAGTGGATGAAGACTGTGTCTTACACCACAGAAAACAAGCCGTGTCTGCCCTGGTGTTTGGAACCGCTGCATTGCTGAGTAAACCAGGTCAAACTCTGGCTCCGCTAATGGGAACATGGCTGCTGGCTTTACAAACAGGTACAATGAGTTCGCAAGGTCAAAGGTTACATTGTCTTGTTTTAGCAATTATTCTCCAATCTATGTTTAATACATCTACAAATATATGGTTATTTCTACTGTGAAAGATCATATTTACGTAGACTATGTGCACTGGGACAGTACACTATGTGCACTGTGCATTTTGTGAAAGCATTTAAAGTCTACATTGCCTCCAAAAGTGAAGTTGTGAATATCTGCGAGAACCTAGCTTGAGGAAATTTTGTTGCTTTGGGTGATAAAGCCTACAGCTCATACCAATAATTTTCCCTTTCTTTGTTGCCAGGTCAAGATATTTTCCAGTCTGGTCATGACGCCAGTTCCATCCGCCTTGCCCAGGGTTTCAGCGCGGAGGAGAAAGCCATGGTTGAGCTGGGTTGTTTCCAGTGTTTAGTGATTGTGCCGATAATCTGTGCCATAGTTCAACTGATAGCCTGGTCTCAGTTCACTCTACATGGGAAGAGACTCAACTGGGTCAAATCAGTCCGGGCTGGAGCTGGCTTTTCTGATGTATGAGAGTTACTATCAGCCTTACAGTTGCCTATTTTCTGTGTTTATGCCAAGTACTGGTCTCAGTGTAAGAAGGATAAAAATATTGCTGAGTTACAGACAACTCTTGAACAACGACTTTCTCTTTAAACAAGAATAAAAATCAGTAATCATGGACAATTTTCCGCATAAAAATGCAGAATATCACCTTTTTACAACAAAGACAAGAATTTGATGAATATTTTGGCAAATAAATTTATGTCTTTTGGAAATGTACAGAAAATATTTAATATCAATCCACTGAATGGGTTGGTAAAGAAATTAGAACAGCTGATTCGCTGTTTAGTTGAGATGTCATTACACTGTGATGAGTATTAACAACAGGGCTTGAAATAATACCTGTCTCCTTGTCCCAGATAGGCACTTACTTTACAACAGTAATTGTTAAAAAGTACTTGTCCATTTGTCCAGGTTCAAATTTTCAACATTTCATCCATATAACACTTTTTGCCTAACTTTTTGCAACTGTCAGTGTAAAAGTGTCCAATTCACACAACTTCAGAGGATTTTTGAGACAAATTTACTTCACATTAATCCAATCCAAAAAACAACTGTCATTTTGAGTAGTATCAGTTCCCAGAAGGCCACAAAATCACTAAATCACTTATACTACATATTTTAGGGCACACTTTTCAGAACTGGACATGTAAATTTATTTTGATCAGTCCAATGGCAGACAAGGAAAAAAATTATTCATAGCCCTGTGGTGTGAAATATGTATCTATAATGCTGCTTTTCAAGTCAATCAGTGTATCAGTAACTTGTCATGCTGGGTGGTTTTGTGATATATTAACTAATTAAAGTAGGTGTAAAAATCTATGAAGGTTGATATATGTGCCATTTGTCTTTGCTAGAAGATGTGAAATGCAGAGAGTGTGTCAATAAGTTTGTAATTGTTGTCTCCGTAACTTAAGCATATCAGTGTTCTTTTGTGTTTAATTCATAAACACTTTAACTTTCAAGTTTACTCGTGAATCAGAAAGACATATTTACACCTCAAAAATATTCTTGCCGTTTCTGGGGAGTCTGAAACATCACAAAGTCATGTCCTTGACAAATTCATAATTTTCATTTTGGGCTCATGGTGAAACACTCAAAGAGTAGCATCAGAAGTGTGTGAAACCTTTGGCTCACTAGAATATGTTACAATCAAGCTGAAATGGATGGATAATAATCTTCTGAAAGTTGGAGGCAGGAAAAAATGTATTAAGGTAGAATGCACTTCGGGGACAGATATTCAGGCTCTCAAATTTTATCAATACTTTTCTGGTCTAGCACTCGTGGGGGCTAATTTTAAAGCTCTTGATGTAAGAAAAGTTTTTACAGTCTCAGTTTTTCAAAAAGCAAAATTTTATTTTTCCTATAGAGTTAACACAGGGATGGCAGCCATTTTGAATTTCAAATATCGGGAAATCTTGGGTAATTTTTCTTTCAAGTACAAAATTTTGCACAGTGACCCCTGGATTTTATAGTTGATTTGTTAAGATAATGGTTGGAAGTTCCATTGAGGAAAGTTTGAGCAAAAGTTTGCAAAAGCACATACTACCTAAACCCTTTGAGAGCTTTAATTTTTCCAACTAAAATTTTAGTGTAACATTTTACCAAATTCTATGAATTTTTAGGTAATTTTTTGATAATTTTGGACCAAATGGAAATCATATTTCCTTGAATACAGTTCTTTATCAAAATTTTGGCAAAAATCTGAAAAAAATTTGACTGAGACATATTCTATAAAGGCCACAAAAATTGACTTTGGCGCTCAAAGGGTTAAGAACAGGAGTACATACCATTGTGATTGCAACTCATTCTGATACCAATACTGTTATGGAAGCAATGTTTGACTCCAAAGCAGACTGTTGATGTATTGATGGTTACTTTAAAACCAGACTGTATTATCATATGTTAACTTGTTTGCAAAATTATTTTGCACTATAAGACTGACAGAGTATGCAGTCTCCCTTTACAGAGAATCGCCACTAGTAAACAGTTTAAAATAAATCCGATAAATCTTACAGTTTACAGAAAATAGTTACATTTGTAGGGACATTGCTAATCCAATAACAAAGTAACACATTGTTTATACATTCATTTCAAGTCATCCATGCTTGCTCTAACAATCTTTTAAAACCGATACTGAAATTGTAATGTGGATAATTCCAGTTCCAAGTTCTGGATATCATGTAGACCGCTAAATAGTACTAAGTTTGTTAAGAAAGTTCAATCAATACTACATGTAGTATCGTAATGTAATCAAAATTTATTTTGTTGTGTACACTCTGAGAATCAAAGTCTTCATTCAATGTTGAGAGCACTTGGCATTTTAACTTTATCGTACAATTTGTATACGGTACATGTTTTGCACTGGAAAACAAGTCACTCATCACCTTTTAATGAAAATTTTTTTTTCTAATATTGCGTGCAGGAATCTTTTCAAATTTACATCAAAGTTGCTGCTTCAGAAGTATATTTTTGGAAGAGACTCATTTTAATTTCAAAGATGTTTTAATAAATGTCAGTATTTCTATATCAGCGAAATTTTGTCAGAATATTTTAATGTTTCATTGTCTTGTCTCTCTTTACTCTAATACTCATGTAAACTCGACTTGCACAATTTAAAAGTTAACTTCTTGATGTTTATTTGTAAGAGTGTCCACTTAAATTGAGAATTTCTATTGCTCCAGATTCATTTTTGCATCATATTTTTGATTGATATTTAGGTGGACGATAAACTGAAAACTGGCTGATGTGATTGACTGGTGTTATGTTGTAACTTGAATGAAAGTGTACCATCTGCTCTTGTTGGTCTGGCTGGATGTTTGGTTGGGGAAACCGTGGTTTGGGTATCCATCGCATCTTTGCAACCCACTTCACCTTTCACTTTGTACAAGCAGCACAAAATTCATAATGAAAAGTCAATCACCCGGTCTATTTGTACAAATACCATTTTTAGAGCATGGTGCATAAACTATGAATATTCAAAGGTGTTCAGTCATTATCGTTCATCAGATTTGCATATGAAAACAATACACATGAATATACTTTGCATAAATGAATAATATTATGTCACGCTTTACATATTAGATACATACCAAGTGGAATGACCAAGCAATAAATATCTTTGCTCATCTAAAACATCAGCAATCGGTATAGATAAGGGTCAATGGTGAAGGAATTGATGACTCTTTTAAGATGGGAAAATGGTCGACAAAAGTGTGGGCACATGGATGAACATCTATTTTTGTACATCCATGGTTAGCATAATTCCTGTAAATGAATATGAAGTACAGTGTACATAATTCATACCAAACAAAATGCACTTTTGTCACATGTAAAATGACAGAAATCCAATCAATGGCATGCTGGGATAGTGAATGGTATTACAGAATGACATTGTTGTACTGTGCACATTGGGTGCCTATATTGTATCTACTTGGTACTGTTAGACAGTACTGCTGATAAGACAACCATACAAGCGATCACAAAGTAAAAGGTCATATCACATGGTTATTAAATATTTGATTCTGCAGTTGTCAGTCTTGCACTTTAGGACATGACACAAACAGACAGTAGTTTGTGTGACTAAAATTTTTGAACAAATTCTAAAACTTATCAGTAATCAGCCAAGATATTCATGGGTCTCATCCTCTAATGCATACTGAAACTTGTAATATTTTAGTTATGTGAATATGTTATCAAATGTCTTAAATTAAACTTTACATGATTATATTTCTGAATGTTCATACACATCTTGTACAAGCGTTTTTTACATTTTCTATAATTCTGTCATGTCAATCTATTGCTGTCACAAATGATTGTGAACTGAAGATAAGTGTAATCAAAACTCCAAGAGCAAACATAGGGCCAAAGTCCCTGAAGCTACTATAGACATGGATACAAAATTAAGTATTTCCTTACTGTATGAAATTATCTCACTAAGGTCATCCTACGGACTTGTAAACCAATGTCTGACCAGCGGTTTTGAAAGAACAAGCAACTCAACAGTTGACAGAGCTCTGTTGAGTTATGTAGAGAATAACCTTTTGTGACACATGTATTGATGAAGAAGGTGGATATCTTCTGTTGAATAAGTTGAGACTGTACATACTCAGAGAAAGCACACTGAAGATACAATGTTTGAAACTTAAAAAGTTCAAGGTCATCAAAAGCATTATAAGGAATCTGTAACTTTGATTGTACTGTTTACACAGATTGCATAATTGCTATAAATAGCACATGAGGAATCTTATTACAGCCTAGCTTTACCATAAAACCCCTATCACTTTGACCACTCTTTTAATTGACCACCCTATTTTTTCCTGAAAACGTAATTTTATTTTATCCTTACCAAGTCAACCATAAATGGAAATTAGAACTTTCTCTATCTCTATCTCTATTGACTATTTTGAGCAATTTCTTTTAGATAACTATACATACAGGGCACAATAAATGACGGTTCAGAATATGTCAAAGTTGGATTCAGGAAAGTTGCCTTTACATGTTTTAATCCTCCAAGATGGTAAGCATTTCACGATGAACTGTCAGAAAAAGTTGAACTTTCTGATAATTCTACAATAAAATTATTTTGGCTTTGATGATTTCCTAATTAATTCAATTATTTAAAATCATATTTATTATTTTTTTCTGGAAGTTGATAGGGTTTATACAGTACAAGAATTACATACAATGCAAGTCAAATTTTGACCAAAATTGACAAAAAAATTCCTTAAAAATACACATTTGCATATTTCATCACAATTTGAACAAATCTAAGTTGGGTTACCCCTAGGGACCTGTATACCAAATAACAAAGCTGTCTGTCCAGCGGTTATGAAGAAGAAGATTTTTTACCAAAAACACCTTTTTTGGCATTAATTTGCCTATTTTCAACAATATCAAAAAATTAAAAAAATTAGTTTCTCAAAATCATATTTTTCATCTACACAACAAATATCAAATCAGTAAGTACTGCGGTTCTCAAGATATTTGAGTGGACGGACGCCTCACAAACGGACATACATACATACATACATACATACATACATACATACATACATACAGACTGACGACGGACGGATACCCATCCCAATAGCTTCTATAGACTATAGTCTATAGTAGCTAAAAAACAAAGTGTTATCTTGTAAAGTTGGTCAGGGCAAATATCTACAACATTGTCGGACTGATATCCAGCTGCTAACTGCAGTTTTCCTTGTACATGTACCATATTCATGACCTGCCTGGTAGGTTAATACAATTTGCCAATATGGAAAGTGTTAAAATCCAATAAATACCATGCATTTTGATTCACACACGTACACAAGTCTGTTTTCTCTCTCTCTACAAGACTGTAAAATGGCAATTTGCACAGTCAACTATAGTTACTTGTCTCGTGTAAATGGTAATGTAATTTATGTAAACCTCCCACCATATACTCATTGACAATCATCAGTCAAGCCATGGTAAGTGTGTAACATGATTGAATGTGACTGGATCTATTAGGATTTCACAACTACACACAAACGCACACATACTGATACATACAACACAAATATTCAACGAAACGTCAATTAATGATACGCAACTTGTAATATTTATTGCTACTTACATTGACCCTTCCACCCCCATCACCCTGTTGAAAACAATGAATAGATTCCAAGGTCTGGCAGTTCAGTTTCTCACAAGCTTTTACATTTTGTAACTGAGAAAAATTGCTGTGCAATGCTAGTAGCAGAAGCACTGGAATATAATAGTGTTTGTGCCTTGCATAGCCAATGGAACACGCTAAAACCACATTTGAATTCATTATGTATATCTCTGTTTGACCTTTTTCATGTTCCATAGACCAGCTTGGTAAAGAGACAGCTTGCAGCAGTCTTGACAATGTGTAAACCTGGCAGCTCTGCAAAACATTCCTACTTCACAATCTTTGAGTCACCATGTTCCAATTCACAAATTATTACAATCGGGATAAATGTTTTGGTTGTTGGGGTCCCCTTCAGCCAACTTGTGGGAGGACCTCTCTTTCTGCAAACAAAAGTTGGGTATGAGTGGTAAACTGATGTTGTGAAGTTCTTAGTTAATATTTTGCGTCATGCATATCAGAGTAATAATGTCCTTTGACACTGATTAAAATCCTCATATTCATTTACATATTCATTTGATGGAATCTGTTTTCCAATAAGCCTTTTACCTTTCTGTTGCCATACATCATTTGATGTGATGTTATGCGCCCTCACTCCCATAAGAAAGAACATTTCAGTTGTTTAGACATCACTGTAAATTTGCTTTTCATGAATTTCTGATTGGCTGTTGTATTCATTCATTGGTCAGTTGTCATAAAATAAACTTTCATGGAAATGTGTGTTTGCCGAGTAAGATTAGATGTCTGTATCAAGCTCTATTCAAAGGGGTGAGGATATTGTATAGTTCATCCATTGCTATCAATAGGCACTGATCCTTCATCAGCTGTGCTGTTGTAAAGCCTCTTCCCAGTCAGATAAACTTATCTTCTTTATTTACAAATCTTCAAAACTTTTACATTTTTTTGTATCAGTGGCATTTTTTCTTCAAATGTGACCATAGAGGGCGCACTATGTAGGATTACCCATGCATCACAACCAAATCCATGTCTGGTTTTTCCTTGCAGTATTCTAGAGCAACCATCTTCTTCTAATGCTGTTTTCAAGTTTGTGAGGTTTTCCTACATGGACCTCTTTTGAAAGCAACAAAATCTATCACAACAAACAAATATGTAGAAAGATTTATAATGCACACAATTGAGAAGTACTTACTCAAATTCCCACAAAAAATATTAAAAGTATGAGTACCGTAGTTTGGAAAATACTGTTGTATTTAGTCAACTTTTTTTTGAAGAATATAACTTCCTTGCATCAAAAAACATAGATGAAGACTTGTACTGGTGCAAACATAACTGCACCAGCAGTACAAAAAATCCCAGTCAAAAATTGGCACAAAAAATGCTGTAGACATAAATTATCCAGTGTCTACACTGCTGATGGCAAACATCTTCTGACGAAGGATTCCTGGATCACCTTTGTTGTACATCCGGACAGATTCAAACACTGGTTCCATTTGCAAATCCTGGGATAACAGCTGGATGAATGATGGATTTTCCTCAAGGGCATCAATGTAGATTGTTTTATCTGGAACAAGGCTGGACAGAGTCAAAAGCAACGGTTGTGTGATGGCAGTGTTGAGTGCATACAGTGGTCCGATCATATGCCCCTCGATGCATGGACGTACAACACCATAGCCAAGAATGTCTCTATCTGCAAAATATTACAGAATATTCAATGGAGTCTACCTAAGATTAATGAAATTGTAATATTTTACAAAGCCCTTTGTACACATGTACAAGAAATATCTGTTTTCTTTCCTATTTTTATCTTTTTAAGCAGCACACAATGGAAAGAGCGCAATAGCATGTAACTATGGCATAGTGTGATTTTGTCTCAGAGTTAAACTTTAAACCAATTGTCACACAACTTGGGTAACTGTTACAGAAGATAGTGTGTACATGAATTTGACTATAGACTGGAAAAAAAGATATTTTGATTTGTTGGTCATTATATCATTGTTAGATCAGCTTAGCCATACAGTGGTCACAAAATTTTCTCATTGTGAAGTACATCTTTTGAAATAGAAGACTCTGAGATCCAGCTCGAAGTGAATAATAAAGTTACTGAATTGTCTTCCAATTTGAAAGATTTCAAGTTTTGTCACGACAATGTAGTTAAGTAATATTCTCGACAGGAGCTCAAACGTTCAAGATATGACGACAGATTCTACTGTACTGTATATATCCTTACAATTACCTCTGACTGCAGCAAACGCTCCTCCTGGCTTTGGCGTATTAGCCCATCTTTGTACAAAATGTCGTCTCTCAACTTTGCATACGTCAGAATCAAAATCAACCATTGGAGCCAGAGACAACCTTGCTAATGAGCGGACATGCTTTGTGTCAATGACCTCTGGTAACAGATTGGTACTTCTACCCTTGTATCGACAGTTCCTCCAAGCAACTTCAAAACCTAACTTTTGTAGAACTTGTGTTTTCTCTGCTGGGGCATCAATGCTGATATTGCATTCAGCACCTAGATATTCCACTGCCGTATTCCAGAGTTCATGGCAGATGCCTTTACCTTCTGAACTGTGGTTCTACGTGATAAAATCCTACATGTCCCAATTTGGGACTGTATTTCATGGCACAGATTGAGCCGACAATTCCTTCATTTGATTCAGCAATGAACAGTCCATCTGGATTGAACTGGGAGATAGTCTGACATTCATATGGTGCTGGGCCACTGCCCTCACGGGAAGCTCTAGGCAATACTTCTATTGCTTCTTGTGGGGTCATAGTTCGTATCTGGACTCCACTTGCTGTGGCAGAGCAAAACTGGTTTGATACGTGTGCTTTGCATCGGGACAAACTTGGCCATGCAAGTTTCACAAAATGTCTGGATAACATTTCCATCTGAAAGACAAAAATATGAAGATTTCCATACCGAGCAACTACTTTTGCTGAATTTTCTTCCTCACTAATGTAGTAAAAGCCCAATGGTGATTTTTTCAAACGTTTTCAATTGAAAGAAATATTAGAAACATACTACGGTATTCATGGAAATTTGTGTGTTTGTGACTTATTCGTGCAAATTTATCTCATGAATATGACGAAAATTTCCGGGGGTGTATTTCAGTTTCTTACCATCAGGGAGGTAGGAAGAGATCCTTGTCTTCCTCCCTCTATGCCATCAAGTACCATGAAGCATCTCTGCTACCTCCATGCATGAAGGTATAAGATACCAGATACCACCACGGGCGCTCCTTAGTTGGGTAGTCTGCTAAGTAGATCGATTTTCGGATCGATCTATTGATCCAGTAGTCGATATGCCCGCCACTGTGAGTATTTAGGTTGCAGTGGCGGGCACATCGACTACGGGATCAATAGATCGATCCGAAAATCGATCTACTTAGCAGACTACCCAGCTAAGGAGTGCCTAGCTGTGGATACCACCAATGGTTCTCCTGACATGTATCAATAATCATACTTTAAGATGAAAACTGTTTGGGTTTTTTTTCAGAATTTCAGCACTGTGTACCTTCATTCAAGAATATGGTCCTTATATGAGGGTCTTGGGCATCAGAAACACGTAGGCGTCAACGGCCGTTAGTGGTTGAGGAGTGGTACGGTTTCTGCAAGATATTAATATATTGCACGCTGAAGGCACGTTATCTGTTATGGCCCTTCAACTATCTGAGAAAAATCAATACAAATATCATCCATTTAAATTGTTTTACATTGATTGATTTATACAATCGATGTCTATATGGTGCTATGTAATGAAATTTACCTCCAATTTTACTGCTTTTCTTGGTGATTATCTTAATTAATTAATTACAACATGTTCCGAGTGGAGGACATAACATGTATAAATGTCAACCTAGGTAGCCTTTTCCCGTGGGCCTCCACGAAATCAAAGATGGCAGCGCCCATGACAACGTGCTCCACGCTGCCGTTCAACTTCCCAGTCCTCTGATCAAGTAGCTGTGAGCCAGTTCACCGAAAGACCATTAATTATTGTTAGGTTAAGTCAATATTTCACTTGCTCCAAACACGTGAACATTCCTGTCCGACAAAGAGAAAAACGAGAGAAGCAATAATGGCGTCGGATCAATCGGCAAAGAGGTTGAAGACTTCGACCGATGCTGAAAAGTTTCTCGAGGAATCCTACTTTCGGTCGTATGCGAGTACGGCCGTGCATGCGGAAATGATATACGACACCGTGCGTACAAATTCGTATAGACTAGCCATTTTACGCAGCAGTGATCAAATTATAGGCAAGGTGGTCGCAGACGTCGGTACTGGCACAGGCATCCTGAGTTGTTTTTGCGTTCAAGCAGGGGCGAAGAGAGTCTATGCCATCGAGGCCTCTGACATCGCCTCTGCAGCGGAAGAAGTAGTGCGACATAACAAGTTTGAAGACAAAATCAAAATCATAAGGGGGAAAGTCGAAGAAGTTGAGCTTCCAGAGAAAGTTGACGTCATCGTCAGTGAATGGATGGGGTACTGTCTACTCTTTGAGTCGATGCTAAAGTCGGTAATATATACACGTGACAAATGGTTGGTAGACGGCGGTATAATTTTACCAAATATGGCGTCAATTTACCTGGCTCCTATCACTTGCACCAGTGCTGATTACGGAGGGGACAGTGGTGACGAAGATGACATCAAATGGGCTGATCCAAAAACCCATGACGGGATTGGCTGTTTACTCCAAGACGAGACCGATTTATGGAACTCTGTCAAGTCATACTATGGTGTTGATATGTCGTGTATGGTTAAATTCTCCAGGGAAAACTTCCTTCAGAAAGCCCAAGTACATTTCGTAGAAGGCAGTCAAGTTCTTGCCCATCCTTATAAGATAGCAGATATTGATATTTCAAAGGTTACTTTGTCAGAGCTTGCAGAAGTGTCGGGAACCTTCAATTTCAGATGCTTTGGTCAGTCTAAAGTTCATGGTTTTGTAGGATGGTTTTCTGTATCATTTCCTTGCAAGAACAAGGTGATCATCGACACCTCACCCTTCCACCCACTCACCCATTGGCAGCAAACTGTCTTCTACCTCGACAAGGACGAAGACGTAGAACAAGACACTCTGATTTCAGGGGACATTGTCATCAAACCAAACAAGTGTGAACGATATTTAGACTTTATTTTGAAATACTCTTTTGCGGGTAATAATCCAACATCAAAAACATATCTCATGGATGATGCACCAGAGTGATGTTCTTAATGGTTTGCACCGTGATAGTGGTATATTCTCTTGTTGATTGTATAGTGTTTTTAACATACCTATTTTAGCTCACAATTTTAGTCAAATCATACATTAGCCATGGACAATGCTGTTTATGGTGACAAATTCTCTGATGGAAAACTTGGCATGACAGGATGTTAAATTGCTCATGTGACAGAGTGTGAAAGGCTAAATCAGAACTACATAATTCATCATAGAGAAAGTTTTTTATAAGAAAACTCCTTTGAAGCCTCTATTTTTAGTTAGTTTTTTGAACATTTTGTTCTAATAGAAACGTAAATATGCTCCACATGTTATTTTTCTAGTGGACTCCATTGAGCTTGTTCAACCAAAGGAAAACAACTTATTAGAAAATGTCAATTCTTCAAATGAATAAAATGAATGCTGCTTTATATCACAATAAATGTACTTGTAAAACATTGCAAGATGTAAGACCTACATTCTCTCGTATTGTGGTGCTGATCCTTGACATTTATGCATATTATTTTTGATCCCTTTGAACTAATCTCTATGTTGACACTACTGCTACATTGTATCCCTTTGAACTGATCTCTATGTTGACACTACTGCTACATTGTATCCCTTTGAACTGATCTCTATGTTGACACTACTGCTACATTGTATCCCTTTGAACTGATCTCTATGTTGACACTACTGCTACATTGTAGCTGTTGCTATTCAACTTTGCTGATCATAGAAACATTTATTCTTCCTCAAAATTATTATCGTTGATAATTGTATGACTTGGGACAATATACCACAACATTACATGACATTTGACTGTAATAAATATGAGCTGATAATGTGCACAGAATGCCATTTGGAAGCGGTTTATCAAGCAGTGAAAGGCTTCCTGTGTAGAGATAAAGCCATGACAAACATTTGCAAAAACTACACTGAGACTATGCTTGCTGTCAACTTTAGCTCGGCAGTTATCCAACACTCCTGCACTAAACTGATGGAGAAAATTACATGATTCCATCATCTTTTCCAGATCATGGGCAGTGATTTTATAAAATTCAGATGAAAGAGCTCAGCTCCAGCTATTTAATCCCTACTGACTAGAAAAATCCTAATGCTGTTTGGCTGAATACATTGAAGTAGAATATCAGCGGTACATCCAGTGCTGGCAAAGCATATGTAGTCTGTGTTTAACTGTGGTACAACAACGTTCATTTGTGCTCAAATTGGCAAATAGATTAGTTTCCACTTCATGTTTAATTTCCTGCCATTTTCAAATACTGAACATACTGGGCATATTCAGTGTTGCAGCCAAGTGTCTAAAACAGAACCCGTTGTCCCGCATTCTCATGTACTGCAGGTCACCTCGGGCATACTCATGAGTCGACTGTGTTGGGTGTAGTCTGCAAGTAATATCTAGCTGATACTGATGATGACCTTTTTTTTGAATGATTGTTTTGAGGCTTATATTTACATACCCAGTACTTTCAAAGCTGTGATTAAAGGTAATTAAAATGCTGCACTTGGTTATAGTCCTTCTTAGCTCTGAGTAGAGGCAGATACAGTATACTGTTACAATTGCCTGAAATTAAAGCATAGTCCCAGTAGCTTGAATTTTGTTTCGTGAAACTAATTGATAATAAAAAAATGCAATATTTGATTGACAACTGACACATGTTGTCCCCAAAATGTGCAAAATGTCCTCAAAAATAAACAGTAGTGGGACACTGTGTCCCACTGGTTTAAAATCCTGGCTGACATCAACATTTGGTTGAGTGAGTTGCAACATTTTGTTTCTATGTGAGTTTTAATTCACGTTCTGCACCATGTCCACCATTGTTTATGTAGTTGAATGTAGGTAGCTATCCTTCAGTTTTGCATCCATTTAGTGTTATATGGAGTTATGTTCCGCTCCAGGCAGTGGTTGATTCGCATTCTACTGTACTAAATTTACACAAAACAATTTGGGTTTGAAAGTAAATTCATGAAAATAATGCAAAAAGGTGCAGCTGATTAGATTTTGAATGACATCAACATTTGTTGCTCCGTAGAGGACCAGTGATATTACAGCAAAATTATTCTAAATTGTCCCAAGACAAGTGTTATTGTTTCCAGTGCAATTCCTTAATGACTTCTCATCTTTTACTAATAATACACTAGGTTTTTCAAATTTGATCGTGATTTTGAGTCAGTTGGAGTTGAAGAATTAAAACACTCAACATTAATGTATTGTCATTTTTCTGATTTTTGTAAATGTTCTCTGATTATAACAACAAAGTAAACTGGAAAAGGGGGTTACCGTCCTTCTTTTTGAGTTAGACGGTCGTGAAGTACCCATACCCAACACTTTTCTACAGTTGTAAAAACATGTTATCTCACATTTTGACAAAGAAAAACATATAAATTTGTCAGAGAGTTACGTATTTTTACTTTTTGCATATGTTATGTAGGGTACAGTGAGGAGATAAGAAAAGTGATGACACGATGTAGTACTCACATCTTACTTCTACAGATACATCTTAACCCTTTGAACCCGGCTCGGACATAAATGTCCGATGACGTCATAGAGTACCAGGGGGTCAGGGTGCAGAAGGTTAAAGAAATATGCCATCTCCTTTGACTTTATGTAGTTGGCGGTAAAATAGCGAGACTTGACAATACTTTGATCAACTGCTACATGTGAATATTTTTGTACCGGTATATTACTCCCCTTTCCTGTTGATCATTTTTTCTAGTGACCTCTTCCGTTCTTCTACCCCCAACTGTAAATAAGGACAGCTCCCTAACCGTAAGCACAACTGCTGACAGTTGAAATATTAAGGATTGCTGCATATTTGATTCATCTCCATGTGTTTTCATTAATCCAAAATTCTAACAGATCAATCTTTATGTTACAACGATTTTATTTACTGTAAATGGACTAGCTCTAGTGTGTTTGCAAGCTTTGTCAAATTTTTGGTCTATCACAGTCCAGTGGAATAAAGATTATGGCTGTCTTTTTCAAGCCATATTGCCGTTTTGGCTTGTTTGGCTCTATTTGGCTTGTTTTCAAGTTTATAGCCAAAAAATGAGTAAAGTGTGAGTAGAGTTGTGGACACAGTTGAGTGCTTACTTCTCATGGCAAAGAAGGCGTATGCTTTATTTCATCTGTTGGATTGTATTAGAAACTTTTAAAAGTACCATTTATCTATTATTCTCTTAAACAAACAGACAAACAAACAAAAAGTAAACAAGAAGAAACACTGTTCTTTATTGACTAACGTGAACAAAAATACAACTCTTAATTGGTTCTTTATTTTATATGGACATATTCATATGTAAAAAATAAACAAGCATGCATAAACTAACAAGTAAACATGGAGCCAGGGTTCCCTGTGATGGTAAACCAAAAAAAGATTGTAACAATTTGAGAGCATTTTTGCAAATGCACATTTATTACTGAACCATAAACCGTAGTAAAAAAACCAATATCATAACATCTTTCCACAAGAGCAAGAGAATATTGTTACAGTGATGCGGACCAAAATTAACCATGAACGAAAGTTTATGTGTACACATCGTGCATGGAAGACAGTACTTGAGTGAAAATGTGAAAAATGTCCTCAATAAACTGATAAAATCCAGGTTCAAGGAATGGTGTAAGATGTGATTATCAAAAAGAACTTTAATATAAGTGTTTACTTGATTGATTGAACACCCCATCGAATTTCGCGGACTTTCTGTTAGCGTGAAAGTTTCTGCACAATAAAGTGATTTGATTGGCCAAGGAGATAAGTTGTTTCCATCAGAACTTAGCGCAAAGTCTGCTGGGAGTGACCCTTGAACTAGGGTGATCAGGTGGAACGAGTCAATCGAGATTGATTGATTTTGGGGCGACGGGAATCGCTGCATTGTGTGAACTAAATGAGTGCTGGAAGATGGGAATATAACGGGACAAAATCGATATATTCAATGTAAAGGTCAGAAGAAAGATAGTGTTCTGTTTCCTGTGATTGTAATCACGAAGAACAAGACAAATGAATATTTCAACGGGGAAGTGAATCGTGTAGCTGGCCGATATTTCGTGTATATAAACGACTGGCTGAGGCCGAGCTCGATCGGTTTGCGATTTGTTTACAGGGAACACGGTCTAATCGTCTACCGTAGCGTGTGGCTTTGACACTTTGAAGCGGGCTTTGAAGCAATGGGTAAGACGGTCAAAGTGGTTGTGTGTGGAAGTCCAGGCGTCGGTAAAACAGCCGTATTGGAGCAAGCTATTTACGGTAGTCATGTACCTGGCAAGGTGGGTTCTCAACGTCCTCTTGCAGAATCATGTACGTGTTTTATAGGTTTGTGATGCGGCATGTTTACCCAGGTTTTTGCAAACAATCGATTTGGATAAATTGGGATAATTGTTCAATATTGTTTCGTCTCACTGGACGTGACTGCTAACATCCCAGCGGGAGATTGGTGCATGGTGTCCTATCGCAAAATGAATGCATGGAAGAGTAAGGGGAGAACATTTGATTTCGGGGGGGGGGTATGGAGGAAGAGGGTATGGGAGCAAATTTTTTTTTCCTGTCCGAGTGACAGCAATTTTTTTTTTCTACTGTCAGACCTGCATCAAATTTTTTTTTTCAAATGGAGTAGCAGTGCAAATTTTTTTTTTCTTGGTCATCAAGTTTGTAATTCGTTGTATATAAGGGAGCCGTCATTATTTACAGCCTGAAACTCCGAAATTTCGAGTGACCCCCCCTCCCACTTCGCCAACCATGATGAATTTGAGTAACCTCCCTCTCTAACTCTGAAATTTTGACTGATCCCCCACTTAGAAAAGTTAAATACCAATGCATGTTATTGTAAAATTTACAAAATACAGCAACAGTAAAGACCTTTCAAATCCTGATGTACCCTGCTAGACTATCATCAGTTATCTCATGATGGTTCAAAAAAGGTGAACACATCAAAATGAAATTCAAAGTCACAATAAAATAAAGATATAAAAGATCACGCAGTATCTAATCATATAGTATGTTGTTTAATTTGGATGGATATTATGACAGGGTTTTCACTAGCATATCTGACCGGGCAGAATTTGAAAGTACAGGGGGAGAACATGAGAGAGGCTTAGAGGGAGAGTGT
Source organism: Ptychodera flava (assembly GCF_041260155.1). Taxonomy (NCBI): domain Eukaryota; kingdom Metazoa; phylum Hemichordata; class Enteropneusta; family Ptychoderidae; genus Ptychodera; species Ptychodera flava. The sequence continues at coordinate 22,619,927 of NC_091947.1, read as the reverse complement.
CACAGGGGCTTTCCCCTATCTTGCATGAAAATTTTTAAGATATTGATGTGTGCAATGGTGCAGTCTGGTGCAATCTGAGAGGTGTTTTTTTATTTTTTTACCAAGTGAAACTGTTAGAATACCCCAAGGGGGAGAGCATGAGAGGGGGGTTCCCCCTCTCGTATTGGAAATTTTGAGAAATTGATGTGTTTAATGGTGCAATCTGAGAGGAGTTTCAGTTTATTTTGCACTCGGTAAAACTGTTTGAAAATGACATTGAACACTGATACTTTTTACATTTTTTGCATGATCAGTTTTTGAGTCACAATATTCAACAACCAAACAATGACAATACAATTTGTGAAAAACAGTTCTGTTTGCCAGAGACTGAAGACAAATGAATATACAGGAACGGAAAATCTGTGACCTTCTTGTGTCATTTCTCCAGCTGCCAGCTTCTAATGAAACGCCTGAATATGGTATGTTTGCGATCCGGTGTTTGTGGTCAGAAAAACAAGGCTCAAACATTGTATTTCATTATATTTGTTGTTCCTCAATTTTTCATTGTCAAGGTACATCTTTCTAACAAATTTATATTGAGAAATAATATATTGGTTTTAACACTAGTTTATTGACTCCTGTCTTGTGTTTTAAATTTTCACAATTTACAGAAGTCAAACAGTCCCCTTTAGATAGTGCCTATGCCATTGAGATATTGCAACAGAAATCCTGAAATATGATTTCTTGGGTCAGAAAAGGGAAGGAAACATTGAGTGTACTGAGGTGTAAAGTAGACCTATGTAGTGCATGCTTATATCATAAGTGCTGGGAAAAGAAACATAAGAATTGCTTGTGGTAAAACACTTGCGCCGCCTATGGCGGCGCGCCGGCAAAGAATACATGAGAATAAGGTTTCCAATTTTTGCTTATTTCTGGTGCATTGTGACAATTTTTTTTTCTCTTCTGTCTGTTATGACAATTTTTTTTTCTCAGGCCATGACAGGATCATTTTTTTTTTCTTCTCTCTCACCTGGTGACAAATTTTTTTTTCTAAAAATCCTCCATATCCCCCCCAGAAATCAAATGGTTCTCCCCTAACCGTAGAAGAGCGTAGCTGTGGGTCCACTGCTCGGCTGTGGTGCTGGTGGTGGTTTTGTGACGGGTCTGTTACGCCTTTTATAATAGTAAATACAGCGTGAAAAGTCGTTCCGAAGTCAAAATCAGCACGTAGAGGACAGAAAACCACCACCACATCTAGAAAGCCGCAGCTAGAAAGTGTGTAATTCTGGAGACTTTGTTGTGATTTTGGGGCCTTCCCCAACACAATGAATTGCTGAAATAGGTTGTTGAAATTTAAACTGCTGACAAATTTCTGAGAAACAGACAATAATTCAAAACAAAATCTTGAGATAGTGATAGTGCAAAATCTCAACTCTGCATCTCCATGGTTTCCATGGCATATTCCCATGACAGGCCTAACCATTGCATACAGTTAATATGAATAGAGACAAACCTAAATTGCAGTGAGCTGCAATTTTTCATCCACACGTTTTAATCATCCATGTAGTCTCACATGCCAGACCTTGGGCCTACATCTGCATTTGAACGGCACAAAACGTGTACCAGGAGTGGCAAAGCCAAGAGCTGCAAGTAAGGGCAAACTTCTCGTAACCTACAGTTACTCGCAGCTCACGGCTCACCACCCACACACAGTGCAGGAATCAAGCACAGACGCAGGTTCGAGGTCTGGCATGTGGGGACTATTCTTGACCGCGGGCCATCCGGGTATACTTGCGGGTTCTTACGTCATTTTTGCGTCACAGCGCCATGAAAACAAATAATTGAAGTTCGGATTTTTCAACCACCAAAGCAATATTCAAAGTTTCAATACACATAAATGACATAACTTTTAGTTCTGCTTTTTTCCACACAATTTCTGTATCATTCGCCCTTCTGTATCGTCTGATCTCTTATTCACCTCGCTTGTATGTGTTTCACCTACTGACGTCACTCCACGGTCGAGAATAATCCATGCTGCATTAACAGTCCACAAAGTTGGCACTTCAATATGCTTCAGGGAGCACAGAACAAGGAATTGTAGATTAAATGTAAATACAATGGGGTAAAATCATCAAAAGATGCCTTTATCGATGGGAAAGTAACTTTGCTTTAAGCATAGACTATAATCAGTGTCTGTACTTCAAGCAAGCACAATGGTGTGTCAGTATTGTGTATGGTGGTGTGTTTGATAGTCAATGGCATCAAGTTTTTGAAGAGCAGCCTTTACCTAAGTAAATTCTGCCAGCGCCAAAAACGAAGTAGAATTTTTTTATTAAGAATTTATACTAAAGGCAACACTTCACTTTTAGCAGTATGTGCCTCCAAAGTGAAAGACTTGAAACTTTGCTCAGACATTTCGAAATGAGACATCCATTCTCATACTAGATCAAAAATAAATTGGGGTTCATTACTTAGAATTTGGTACTAAAGAAACAAATTATCTTACATTTACCAATATATGAAATCCAAATTGGCCACAATTCATGTGTTAACTCTGTTGGGAAAAAGGAAATTTTTAATTTTTGAAAAACTGAGAAGGTGAAAGTTTTTCTTTATACTCTGAGAGCTTAAAAATCACCTTCACAAGTGGTAGATCAGAAAAGAATTGTAAAAATTTGAGAGTCTGAATATCTGTTCCTGAGGCACATTCTAACTTAAGAATCAATCATTTGCCATTGACAATATGTAAAATTTAAATATGATTCTCTTCCACATAATTTTGAAGGTTCAAATTTCTGACAAGCGTTCCTTTTTCTCCTTCAGTCAAACAACTTTCCAACGGTAGAAGACATTTATGTTGCTATGATTGATTCCGACAAAGGAAAGGAAAAAGTGAGATTTTATGACACAGCTGGTCTGGTAAGTTGCTGAAAGTTTTTGTAAGTAAAAGCTTTCAGTTTGATGAATTATTGTTGGAGATTTCACTACATCAAGATTTCCGTTGTTATTTAAAGATAATGAGGCATCATGTCGCAGCAGTTTTCTTTCAAAAATCTCAAAAAATATGTGTTGTGTCATGACATCGAAAAATCACAACTTTCCTACACTTAAAGACAGTCACCTGCCTCTGAAAAAGTATATTACCACTAGAAAGAGTCACAACTCTGTATAATTTGTGATTTTAATTTTCCTGTTGAAAATAAATGCCTGTATTAGTGCAGTGTTTTGTTGAGAAGCTTGGCTAATGGTGCATAAAATGCTTGTTTTTAGACTAATGTAGATGTATGGTATTGGTGATGACAAAACACATATTTTTCTGTTATGTACGGTATATAAGATCTACTCATAATCAATACACACAAAATATTTTGTATAATGACACTTTCATACTTCGTTTTGAGTCACAACTGTCGTTTTTTCACACATAAATGTAAATCCTGGAGCATCAAAAACAACCCAGTTTTCAAAACTTTTCCTCTTTTGCAGGATAATGACGTACCAGATTTGCCAAAACACTACTTCAGCATCGCTGATGTAAGTATCAAACCGAGATTCGCGCGGAGACTTTTGCAAATGGTAATGTCAGTCACCACATCATGATGCAGGAGGTTTTTTGTGTGATATCTACACTGTTTGAATTCTGAAGTGAACCTGAATCTAACCTATTTATGAATGCGATATGTAACATGTGAAACAGGAGCACGTGATCACCAATCACCAACCAGTATTTCATTCTCATGTCAATATTAATCAGAGCCAATGATAGTGCCCTGTTAGGATTCAACAGACAGATATGTTAGAATTACTATAAATGGAATGTAGCCTGTTATTTGTCTCATGTAGGCTTCTTATCATGCCAAATTTTCCAATTCAATTTCCCTGCAGGATTTTGTTGATCTACAGCATAACAAACAGGGAGTCTTTCAAAAAGATAGAGGCACTGAAAAGGAATAGACAGAACGAGAGACAAGAAAGAGGTGTGTGTGAAATGATATTCTATAAAGTATAGAATAACTCATAAGATTCTACTTGTAATCGTTTTTGTGAAGTTTAGGAAAGAATGTATCACTACCATGGTTTGGCCCAAAGTTTGGGCCCCAGTGCTATCAATGGTGCGTGTGTATCAATTGCTAGGAATTGGGGGATGAACTTGTTAATTGTACAAATCAAATGATTATGACAAGACAAATGATGAAGGATTTACCACCACAATTTGACAAAAGACTTGGCTACTTATATCAATCAGGGAATTTCTAGAAATTGGTTTTACATCAGCCCTTAATACCAACATGTGTAAAGTAAACATTGTGTCTTGCTTCATGAAAGTCTTTGATCCAGTCCCACACCATGTAAGCCCATAGGACATTGCTGAACTGAACTTGCTAAATATACTATCACATCACATTGCTTTCTTTTGTGTGAGTTCCTTTGTTGTTTATGCTATGGTAACAACTTTCTAGTACAACTAGAAACTACACTATGCCATTTCCATAATCAAGTAAGACAATAAAGTTGATTTTACAGATCACAATAATTGCTTTGGGAAACAAAGTAGATCTGGATCACCTGAGGGAAGTGGACATCTCAACTGCTACAGCATGGGCTCACAAAGAAAAAGGTAAATTTGCCTATTTAATTCAAATTAAAAATATCTAGCCAATGTCTGTGTGTTTCACTGATTCACTTAATGTTTCAATTGTGATAGTATAGTAATATAGTTGTATCATACAATAATATGGTAATCATTTATGCTAATTTATCATGAATAACTTTTTCATGTATGCAAATATGATGATTTAAATAAAAAGGCTCACAGACAGTCGACTAATGTAACAAACTGCTCACTTTCTTTATGTATATATATAAAAATAAATATGGATTACAAACAGCTATGATCTCTGTGCTTTTTGCAATGCTTTTCAGTGAAACTGTTTGAAGTATCTGTGAAAGACAGGAGAAGTATCCTGGAACCATTGGTTTTCATGGCAACCAGGATGTCAACGCCGTCAAGTAAGTATTCATGTTATGCATACTGGAAGTGATTGAAGTCCTTCATCATCAATGATTGGCCCAATTCCATTGCTTTCATTGGTGAATGTGGACCTCTGTGGAGGGAATTGAGGGGGCGGGGAGTGTGTGTTGAAGAAGCAACACCCCTATGTCAGACAATCATACACCAATTTTTAGATTAGACTAAACCTAATTTACAGTATAAATATTGGTATATTTTAATGTTTGGTCAATCAGCAGTTATTGTAATATGAAAAATTACAGTTGAAAAAAATTATATTTATGGCCTGTGCATTTTTCTCATTTTTTCTCCCTTTCTTGTGCAGGTAAGTCCTCATTTCAGCTGGGACGGAAAGCCAAACAAGGATCTTTCAACTCCTCTGAAGCCTAAGTGTACATTTTTGAAGGATTTCAAACAGAGAGAAGACAAAGACAAGATCTCTTATCCTATGCACAACTCTTCCAATGTACAGAACCTGTCAGGGGTGGCTCAGCATCAGGAATCTTCAAGTCTCACGAGGGCGCCAGATCATATTGAGTTATTCAGAGATGTTGAGCAGTGCACCACATCTCAGGATAGATGTTCCGCTTACATCTGCCAAAGTGTGTGACTTGACTTTAGACTCAGTTATTCAGAATAGACTAGTCTTCCAGTGTACAGGTTTTGTGCGGGCAGGCTAGTTTCAGACACCTGTCCATTTTCACTGTATGCCAATATTAATCTTTCATGCATGATGGTGCAACATGTGTGCAAGAAAGTTCTACCTTTCAGGAAAAAAACACTCAGTTAATTTAGCAAAATAGACTGAAATGAACATGTTAACATTTAAATGCAGTTGAATGAGGATTTCAAAATATACAAAAAGTCTAGGTCAGTTCAGTGTAGGATTTAGTACAAGTGTAATTTTTTAGAATTAATTCATGTTTGGAAGGGATGTGAGATGAAATAAAGCAATTACATTGAAATATACATTAAATAAGGACTAAAAATATTTTTTCAAGTCCTGTGACAAGACAAATTATGAGTGCTTGTTTAAAAGTGCAATGAAAAGGCCTTTTTTGTTCTGGAAACAGTTCTAATTAATAATGTATATATGTTGCTTTCGAAATTGATATTCATTATATTTACCGGTAGTCAGAACATTTTGGAGATCTACTTCAGGTGTTGAAATGGCTTTATATTTCATTAAGCCATGTCTGTTATCTTTTGTTGTTCTTGAGAGAGGCTAAAAATATCCATTCGGAAATAAAGAGCTGTTCTTCATACAAACACCAAAGCAATCAGCATTTTTTAATAGATTATTGTTTTTCAGGTTGGGTGGTTTTTGAAACAGTTTTCATTCATGGATTTATCAAGACACTGCTCTAAGACAATGGCCTGAACTTTCGTTCTGATGAGAAAGAGATAATCTTTACACATTGCTTGGGTAACATGAACATTTTGGAAGTACTGTCTCCCTACAAATATGCAGATGTTCTGTAGAACTGATTTTCAAGGTGGCATGTGTCTCAAAGCAGAGTTTTACGGTGTTGCTCAAATTTTGTCAAGAAACTTTAAAAACATTGTCTTTCATAATCACGATTCAGAGTTAGGTTTCTCTGTGCTAAATGTGTGACAAGAGCAACAAATTACCTAAAATTTCTGTATATTTGAAATTCAAAATTCACATTACTTGCATTTGCCTATTCTACAGGGGAAATATTAGAGTCTCCGTTATCCACAAAATACAAGAGTCTCTAAACCTCATCAACTCCAAAAGCTTTGAAATAAGTGATTACAAAAGCAGTTGACTTGAAAGGTGTCGTTAAAACGTCAGCATCCAAAAACCCTCACCTGAGTACACACTACATTAATTACAAAAGAGACAGTGCTCTAATTTTCATCATGACCTAGAATAAATAAAATATCATAGATGAATAAAACACCCAAATTTCTCTGTTGTTGTTGTTTGTGTTTTATGCAATGGACATATCGGCAACTTTCTTTCTGTTATTTCTGTTCTCGATAAGGATTCAAATACAAATCATAGCAGACACAGTGCATTGCGTACAGTACGCAGGTACCACAATTTTTATACAGCTCGCAAATAGTGATTGTTGCTCTGTCTTGCAAGGACATAGCAGTTCAGATCTTGAGGCAATTTGTACTATTTCCATAACTGCGTTCCAGTTTTCTCAATGTGTGCTGCTGTTTCCAAACCCGATCCCCAAAATTTGCAACTACTTGTTCGAAAAGTGTATCATTGCTACCGAGTCAGTACGGTTTTTGAAATTCCCTGCCAACAGACCGGCACTCTGGTTTCTGTTTTTCCAGCTGTGCACCTGCTGCTTTTTCACCAGCTACTGTGCTGTATAGCGCCCTCTTGAAATCATGACTTATAACTCTCTTGTTTAAAAAAAGGACCAACAATGATAACAGCGCCCTCAGATAGACCTTCAGAGCGTGACCTGTGAACTTACCTGTGTGCTGTGACCTAGTGCGATGATACATCATCATACAACAAGGTCAGAAATGAAGATAAAGTAAATACATACCGACATCGTCGATCTGCATGATTAAGTGACGAATGAATATCTGGATCATACGCAGTTTTTGATAAATAATCGGAGGTTGACTGAGAACATGCATGGAGAAGGTACGTTGGCGATGATCATGTGACAACTGTACGTGTAGCCCCCGGGTGTAGCCTTCTATAAGTTTCTCGCACTGCGCCTCTGCTATGCTGCAAGCAACTTCCCGATTTTTAGGATTTTTGTTCTGATCAGCTGATCGTGTATACTATAGGCTTTCTGACATGTGGACAGGCCTGATTAGTTGTTCATTCAAAATAGAGGCAATTTGAGCCGTGGATGAAGGTAATACAAAAAATTTAGACAAGTAAAAAATAGTACTCAATTATGATACAAATTCGTACTATAATATTGCATGGATGTAAAAAATAGATATTGACAAAAGCGAGAAGTAGGAAGTTGTTCAGCTGTGTTCAAGAAGCCAACATGTCTATTAAAATGAGTGTTCGGTCAATTTTACAATATCAATTGTAAATTGTTCCACATGTATCAAGCAGTTCAAGGAAGGCGTATTACAATGGGGGTTGGGGGAGGCGTTTTTCCCATTGTTTATTTGTTTACAAATACATAGGTAGAACAAATAAAATATACCTGAAACATAACGATGTATGTTTGTTTGAAGTAAAGCAATAAATAAAACAAAATGTGTAACGAAGGCCAGCTGGAACAGCAGACACACTCTACCAAAACTATCACACTGTCCAGACAAATAAATGCTAAAGAAAATTTATACTACAATGATTTTGCCTAAGCAGAGTGTGCAGGCTGTTCTGGCCTTTGTTTTACCTTTCGTGTTATTTCTTTATTGCTTTATTTACATCAAATTATATGTATCATCATGTTTCAGCGATATTTTTATATGCTCTACCCATGTGTTTGTAAACGAACAAACAATGAGAAAACATGGGAGACTCATCCCCCAGTGATTACAACCTTACTTTGGAGTTTGTATCTTAATTCACATGTTGATCATGTGTAAATTACTAGATTTGGAATGTGTGTTGCTGCGAGTTCTCACCTTTTTTTGACATTTATTATTTCTCACTACAGGATTAACACTAAACATGAAGCTCCTTAAATCAAGTCATTCAGAAAGAAAACCATTTTACTGCTGACCTGCCAATCATACCTGAACAGCCAATCACGTTTGTCATTAGAAACTGGCACACCAATCATCATGAAGTGTCTGCTGGTAGTCATGAACCTCAGCATGCCAGATATCGTATACCTGGCTGCTGATAGGGAATTCACACAGCACATCAATGACATTGCAGTGGAGAAAGGATTGATACAGGTATGTGGTGCAATACTGATGCTGTACTTGGCAAAATTGCTGATGAAACTGTGTAGGAGACATTTTCTGGAAAGCTACCAAAGCAAGAAATGGTCATATTTGTAAGCAATTTCATCTACTTTCTGTTAGACTTTCTTTATAATGAGCCAAAATGTTAAAATGTACCAGATTGTGACGAGTGATCGGGGAATTTGGTTTTGTTGGTCAAAATATAAATTGCACTTGTAAACACACATTAATATCATGTCAGCTGTCTTTATTGAATATGCCACTCAAAAGATACAGATCATAAGATGTCATCTTTATTGTTAAAACCTCAAAATGAGGTGGTTTGTTCGACAACAAGTTATGTAAATTGGATACAAACCCAAACATACTGTCAATGAGAAATGAATCCCAATTGGTTGGACTGCAATAGTATGGTCAATGAGACAGCTTTTTTGATTGGAACAGACAGTCCATGATATGGATATCCTGTGTTTTCTTACAGGAGGATGATGTCACAGATGAGGTCGATCTGAACGCTGCCACTCAGTTCTTCTCACCCATTGTGGCATCACAAGGAATGCTGGCAAATGAACTTGACAATCCATACTCGTCAATCAGCTGTGGAAATGGATTTATATTTGTCTTCAAAGAGGTCAGTATCAATTAAAGTCAGACTTGTTGTTGCCATGGTGAGTAGCAATGAGATGATCAGAGATTAGGGTTTCTATGGTGATAACCACCCTCTCTTTTCTGTCAAGAAAGTGTATCACCAGACACCAGATATAGGGTTCTCTGTGATACTACGATCGATGATACCAGAAACATCTGATTGTCATCTTTTACTCTCTATAAATAAAATGTCAGTGCGGTAAATTGCTACAGTCACGCAAAATCAGTACACAACCCCCTGAAAAGAGATATTAGAACTCAGTCATAAAAAGTAATAGCTTACGAAATTTCAAAGCAAAACAAACAGTGATTGAATACACTTAATGACTGTTTTAATAAGTTTATGCCCTTTTTGTGTTTGTTGATTCATACATACATCGGTCATCAATGTTGATGTATATATGTGTATCCGCAGTATGGTGAACATCTGTACATAGCTGTCAATGGTGACGGGCAGGAAGATGAAGAGTTCTTACAGAGGAAATTGTTGGTCTTACAGAAACTCATTGGATTTTTATACGGACCAATTGTGGAAAAGTAAGAACAGATTGTTTGCAAATATTATGTATTTTCTTGGGTCGTTTCTAATTTAAAGCAACTACATTTGGCTTTTTCATAGTCCTTTTAAATTATTTTTTAATTATTCAGAGTCTTAGCCTTGTCCATATTTCAAATTGTTTGTATTGTTATCTACATATCTTATTCCAACAACACTAAAGCGAAAACATGTTTTATATTATTCTACATGAAAAACAGATAACTTTTCTTCACTAAGTGACAGTGACAGTATATCAGAGAGGTTTTTTAATAAATTAGCACTTCACATCATAATGCTTAACATATATAATGTGTTTGATTTGACTTGATTTGATTTGGGTTTGATTTGATGTGATACGATATGATGTGATCGGGTTAGATTTGATTGAAGTGATTGGATTGGATTGGATTTATTTGATTTGATTGATTTGATTTTGGTTAGATTTGATTTGATATGATATGATATGATGTGATTGGATTATATTTGATTGATTTGATGTGATTGGATTAAATTTGATTTGATTTGCACTGATTTCATTTGATTGATTTGCTTTGATTTTACATGATCAGAGTGGATTAGATTTGGTAGTACGTCTCATATCATGGCTTTCTTTGCAGACTGAGACCAGACAGACAGTCTGAAAGAAACAAAGTATGGAGTAAACTGACCAATTTGATGAACACATGGGACAGACTCTACAGAGAAGAACAGTCATTTCTCCTAGAGGTGAAGGATTACATTCATTGCAAACTCGCACTGAATTAATGCAAGAATTTGTTTTGATATTTTAAATTCAAAATGGCCACTGTTGCTGTGTTCACTCTTATTTGCAAACCAAATTTTCGATAAACTAAGATGGTAAAAATTTTTCAGAATTGGAGCACTTTAAAGTGAGTCCCCACAACCAGTAGATCAGAAGAGAATTGTAAAAATTTGAGAGTCCAAGTATCTGTCCCCATGGCGCACTCTACCGCAACTATGTATTGCTAAGTTTTGTAATGCTATTCAAATTTAAAATGTTATCTTTTGATACAAATGTATGAAGAGTTTGAGTAAACTATCTATGCCCTCTATTTTTGATTGATCGGTTCAAGGCTGTCGAGAGACTCCACGTTGGCCAGAGTCTCAATGAACTGTGTATCAACATCTTAGAGATGAGTCTGAATAAAATGAAAGCTGGTGGTGAGCGCTACCCTATCCATGCTCTATTGACTGTCAATGCTAAACTACTGGCGCTCTACTCAAGGTAAGTCAAATCATACCATACTCTGAATAGTCCCAGGTTTGATATCCATGTGCTTTATTAACCCTTTCACCACCATGGTTTGTCCCAAATCCATTGTTTCCTATGGTAAAGTTGGACCTGTATACAGGGAACTGGGGGTGAAAGGGTTAAGAAGTGATTGTCCAAATGTTACTTGGAGCAGAAAATTCAGGTGCTTGTTTTGTGCTTGTGCTAGTTTTCACTGAGTTTGAATACTAAAATTTTGTAACTCTGGTTTCTGTGCTTCACATGAAATAGTCTGCCCATCCGAGAAATTAGGTTACACAGATGCCGCTGTGATTCTTGCTCATAAGAATCAACCATACATATGATTATGAAATGAATTTGGAAGTCTTTGCCATAACTTTGGTTGAAGTAATATTAATCTTTTCATAATTTATAAAAAAAATTATGCAAAGTAGCATCATCAAAGTGGTGTGTAGGCAGTTCTATCGTAAGGGGCCGTGGATAATTAAAACATGCGCACAGTAAACGCAACTTCGTGTTTAGGGGGAGGGGATTTGGCTGTATTTTGATTACCGTGCACAAAAATCCACACTACAATTTTCCTATCGCAACATCTCGCTACTCGTTTTTTTGTATCGCAAAATATCGCACTACATTGTTTGGTGTGTACAAGGCCAGTACAGCACCAGCGCCACACCGGCATTCTTCTGACATAACTTGTGATGATCAGTGCACGAGTAAAATAACGTAACAATCGTTTTGGATACGCAATTTCATTTAATTCTATTGGTTGTGCCATTTTTGAGTTGGCGCTGAACAGAGATTGATTTTACCGTGGGTACGTGGGGGGGGGGGGGGGGGGGGTAGTAGAGTATGCGTGATTTCATAGGGAGGTATGTAATTACCAATTGTTGAATGCAGATACAGAGTGAGGCTTGGTTGAATTTCGCACTTCCAAACTTTCGTTTAGGGGAGGGGGGAGGGGGTTGAGGCCAAACTCACTTTGTTTCGTTTATCGTGTGCATGTTTTAATTATCCACAGCCCCTAATACATTATCATACACACATATCACATATGCAAGAGCTGGAAACAGATGCTGGTAGTGTGTTATTCTTTTATGTACTTTGATGCACTTGATTAAAAAGTAATATTTTAGTTGGACCGAGTTTTGAATGATTTTCATTCCTGAATACTAAAACAGATTTTTTCTTCTCTACAGTCGTAATGCCAATGAACTTCTCTCGTCTGACCAGTTATTGATAATCCTGATGGTGCAGGAACTGTATCCATCATCCACAGCGGCGCAAAACTTGATATCCCCACCCGCATCACCACATTTCCCACCAAATGAGGGTGTAGAGGGCGCTATTTCCCAGTCTGCTGATTTTACCGGCATGCAGGAGGAAGTCCACGAAGAAGAACCAACCGGGACAGAAACAGGACCAGACTTTGTGTACCCAGGGTCCGATGCAGTTAACCCAGAACTACAAGCAGAGCCTGGAATTGTATCAGAATCACAACCAGAGCCTGATGCTGAATCTGAACAAACTTTTGTACACAAGGAAGACAAGGAAGAAGACAAAGTATGATAATTGCTTCAATTGAGTCAAATTACGAAGTCACAAGTCACAGAATTCAGACTTTAATTCACTATATAAAGATAACCATTCCTTTAGGGTTCCTCTTTTATATCATTTTATATCATATTTTTTTCTATGATTGATATGCACAATGTCTGGTACCAGTATTTCATTGTACTGCAGAGATGACTGTGATCAAAAAGGTCAGCATATCACAACAGCTGTAATATGGTGTCCAAATCAGATTTGTCACATTCAACAGCTGTTTTTGTACAGACATCTAACAGGCACTTTTGTCACAAATGTTTAAGGAGAAAAACAATGAGGCAAATGTTAAACAAGTCTGAGAGAATTCTGTTGAGATATAAATGGAATAAGTGTCTATTGATAATCCTATAATAGACAGAGCATACGAGATGTAGGTGTCGTAGCTCTTGTCAGAATGTGAAATTCTATGATAAATCTTTCAATCTTTTGTGAAATATGCCATTTCCATATTCCTTCAGCTTTCATCATCTGAGTACCACAGTCCAATGTCAACTCCAGAGAGAAGCAACACACCAATCCAGGGTTTTGACCCCCGGAGGCCAGTACACCGGAAACTGCCAAGATTTTTGGGATAATTCCAGCAGAGAGATCAGGAGCCAAGTACCAAAGGAGTCAGTCTGAGCCAATCCCAAGCCGGGATGTGTCCGCGTCCATGGCATCAGCAGCGTCATATGACCAGTACGTCACACCGGTAGAGAGTGTTTCTGCCGGAAAGTTCATCAGGAAATTCAAACAGAAAATTACGGAAACAAGGCGGGGCCTGTACATGTCTACAGAAGTGAGTGCTTTTACACTTTTGACAATGCTTATAATTTGTTTTGTTCACATGCTATCAGTATATTGTGTGTAGGGTAGCGTTCTTCACTAATATCCCTTATGTGTGCATCAAGTCTTTCCATGTTTAAGGTGCCTCCTATTCTTGTGTTCCAGCAGATCGTAGTTTTAGCTACATTAGGTACAAGATAAAGTGATGCTTCTAATGCAGAATGGAAAATAGAATGTGTACATTCTCATCTTAGCAATCAAATTTCACCATTTGATTTTGGGTAAACCCCACTCTATGCTGATGTAGGTGGAACTTTTAATTTGTAAATAGGGATGACAGGATCAAGGGACAGCTGATAGTAACAATTACAAGTGTGCAACCTTTGGAAGATATTACATCATCCCAGTATTGATTGATTGTTGAAAATGAAGGAATTTTTAGTGAGAGATATGTTACATGTTTTAAGATGTGTGCATTATTATGTGAATATACCAACGTCACCAAGAGTTGAGCAATTGTAAAGAACCTCAGGACACTTATAAGACTCTTGACTACCATGTTGTCAATTTTCATTTTGTGTGACCAAGACCATTGTCTCACATCTGATGTACTTTTCTGCTTGGCAGGAGGAATCGTTCTTTGACACGGCTACCACAGAATCACTCCCTCCGATGTTAGAGAGCAGCTACCAGATGGTTGATTCAGAAATCAGCGATTATAGGTCACTGATGGTGTCGTCACCAAGGATACCGGTGTTTCTGCGGACAAAATTGTCGCAGTACAGCCCCCATGAGCTGCACGTCATTCAAGTTTTACCAGAGACGGTGCTGGTGGTGATAACAGAGGTAGTATGAGTTTATTAAATTTGCCACATTTCATATTCAGTAACTGACCAATGATATACCCTTATTGTCCATATGTTAATGTGAATTACCATGACCATTACCTGTGACCATAGATTGTAGCCAATGGATGTAGAGCAATTTTGTGACAGACAGGTGACAAAAAGAAATAGGCGGGGCACTATGCACACCCTGGAAATATATCAAGCCTCTCATTCAGACTGTATGTAATTTGTTGAGCGTATGTCCTTATGCAGATCATGACATCCATGCTCAACGTTATGGATGTATTTGTGTGATTTCAAAAAGGATATTAGTAAGTCATGATATGCGAAAAAAATCACTAAAAATAGTGACAGTGTCCCCTTAATATCATCAGTCTGTATACTATTTTTATATTTTGTCCCTACAGATAAAGAGCAGTTTGGCCGGACTGGTCACTCGGTGTCTATCTGCACTTGAGCACATCTTGAAAGTCACAAACTCTGCTGTCAGAAAGACCCAGGAGAAGATCAACGGAAAACTAGTCATTGAGAACTTGGACAATAACATTAGGAAAATTTGTGAAATTGCCAAGAAATTTAGTCAGTACGGCAAGGTGAACGTTTTTTACAGATTCAGGTCGTTATGGAATTTGAAACTACAAAAACATATACAGAAAAGTTAGTCAGCCTCTGACTATGACTGCGTGTCTGTATTGGAGTCTTTCAATATGCCAAGATGGAAATGTAGCCGCTAGGATAATGCTCAGTTTTATTACTGCTCAGTTTAATCCACCATTCTACAGTCTGCTAATGTTATATGTTGCCGTGTGTTCATCCAAAGTCAGAGTAAATAATATCTCTGAATGCCATTGACTCCTGGGAAGAGCACGGAAAAGTGAAGCCATTAGTCCTTTAAGGAGTTCATTTTCGATCAACAAATCTGTTCAATTAATTGCGTGTGGTAAAATTCAATGTTATTTTTCTTGAATTTACTGTCATAAATGGATCCATTGCTGTGCCTTTACTTGTATGATTAAGTGCCAATGTGTCTTCTCTGCTAAAATGATGCACCAGTACACAGAGAACAGTCATCTTGGCGACTTCTTAAGAACTTGTACAATTTATAAGTGATAAAACATACATTTTAGAGCTGGCACATAGAGAATTTTGCCAGTAGGTAGAATGGATCCAAGAATGTGGAAACCATGTGTTGGCGACACACTAAGACACTAGGTGTCCTGCAGTTGTGATTTATTCAATGAACTTTTATTCACAGACCCCTGTACAGAGTGCATGTAGTACGCTACCAGTGAAATGGGAGAATCTAAAGAAGGCTGGGTTTTTAGAACATTTGGATTCTGCCATGCCAAGTACAACATCTCCTAGGTTTGTCAAGTATTAAACTCCTCAGTTTCAAAGTTTGTCTGCTGGAATCCTTCAAGCGCATCTTTTGCTTAACTCTAGAGGGAGCCCTGTGTTGCTGGTGTGTTTTTCTTGTATAGTTTCACCACTGTCCAAATAAACATTTCTTTAGTGTTAAGTAGGAAAAAAATCACCATAATTTACCATTTTGTCAATTTTTTTAGATCCAATACATTGTACACATGAATTACGATACCAGAATATGTTTACGTAACTGAATGTACCAATATTTTCGTCATTTATTACTAGTATGTGTGAATTTCAAAGGATGTTTACTTGAACAACATCCAATGTGACTATTGTGTTGGCAGATTGGAAACCTGTTTGTCTGAGATGATCAAAGCACTCAAGTACATCTTCCAAGTTCGGTTTTTGTCCAAGCCAGGTGGAGGCCACCTTCGGTACCATGAAACAGTCAACAGCATTGAAAAGACAGCTAAGAAGAGACTGGGAGATTACAGGGAGTATCTCTCGGTCAAAGGTCAAAGGAACATCGCCATGACAGCGTACATGGAAGACTTTCCAGGATTGGTTCACTTCATCTACGTTGACAGAACAGTAGATTTGCTAACAGCGCCCTCTATCAACAGTACAGGTGAAAGTGAGCAGGACGAAAAGGATCCGTCTCAGCTTCTGAAGAAGAAGGTATTGAGTCTCTGTGTTTTGATTTAGGAAGAAAAATAGACCGCCACAATATCCTGTGTAGTTAGATTATGAGATTATTCTGACCACAAAACATATTTTGAAATAACTTTACATACATTGTTCTCAAGAGTTTTAATTTTCTTCCCAACCACTCAGAAGAATACAGGATAAATGTTACAACAAAATAAGAATAGCGCTATTCTGGTTACAGGTTTGTTACTAAATAAACTGCACGTGCGCGACATCGGAAACTGCTGCTTGAAATGCAGACAAATTTTATCAATGTTGCATGAGTGGCTGTTGTTGCAGCTTGTAGTCTGAGCCGTTCATATGTCTTTTAGAGTTCGTTGCAGCATTCGCAGTTGCCTGTTTAAATTTGTATTGTTGCCGTTCTTGAATGAATAATTTCCAAAAATGTTATATAAATTTGCGGACAAAGGTTTATTTTTGAAAGAACAAAAGCATAATTGTGGAGATTTCTGTTGAAATATACTGGTAAGTAAATTTTTTGTAACAAAGTTGCAACTCCCTACAATTTGCTTTTCTATATTGTAGATATGGGAGATGGTGAAGCATTGCCAAAGCTACTTACAAAAAGGGTACATATCAGTGATGAGACGAGAGGGGGACTACTACTATACATATTTCATCTGGTTTGAAGATCCAATGGTAAGTTCAGGAACCTTCAACTCTTACCTTTGACCTTTGACCTTGCATCATTGATCTTTTGATCAGATGTGTATGTCACATTTGATAAGTGAGATTTAAACCATTGAAATTCAAATTATTTTACTATATATTTGTCGTCATATGAGATATCCCTTAAAAACTGTCGTTTCCTTAAATATGAGAGATTGTTCATTTATTGTTAGGGAAATCCGCTTCGGATGATACAGCCACCAAAATTAGATGTGGATGGTACCCCAGTTGGTATTCTGGCCGGTCACTTCTATCGGTGAGTATGTTACCTTGTAAGCTATGATGGTAATTATAAAATGTTTTATCAGCCATTTTTTATTTTCAACCATTCAATCCACAAAATCATATACAAAGCATGTTTTCCAAGCTGAAATTCTTCAGATTTTCATAATTTCATAAATCTCTTTATAGGGAAAGTCAACTCTCCAGTTGTCTGAAATCTGAAAATATGTTAATTTAAATGAAAAAAACATTAAATTCACCAGCACCGGTCAGAACATGCTATTTTCTTTTTCAGGGCTATAAAATTACTCGTTGATACCTCACTTTAGTGAACGATTCCATCCTCAAAGCACGGTGAGGAAACTAGAAAGTATAGATGGAAGCGTAATGTCTAACTGTTGTAATTTGTGATCTGTTCATGATTTCAGGAAGCTGGTCAGGCAGTGTTTTCCCAATGCACCATTTGGATCTGTCCACTGCTTTGAATTGATGTGTATGCATGTCGGTGTGGTACCGGTGCAGTACGTGGTCAACCATTGTCATCACTTAGCATCTAAACTGTGGGAGACATCTGGTGAACTCAACTCACCAATCAGCTTACTATAATGTGTTGGTGTGGCACCGGTGCAGTACGTGGTCAACCATTGTCATCAATCAGCTTACTGTAATGTGTTGGAGCAATTTTCAATCCTGGAAGAGGTGGACCAAGTCCAGCTATCATGAGGCAATATGTTCACCCGAACATTCTGCTGTGGAAAGAGAACTCAACTCACCATGGCAACAATCCAAAGTCGTTAGCATTATGGACGGCAAATCAATACAGTGATTGGAGGCCATTGATCAGAGAAAAAACATTTTTAAGAGATGTGACTCATCTTGAAGGCCTGTGTTGGCGTCAGATTATCGTGCAAGGAAAATTTACTTACTAGATTACAATTTCAATGGAAAACAAAAGGCTCTGACACTCCATAATCCTCTCACAGCCTAGAACAAACTTGATCTTGGGCACCAAGTCCCTTTGTACCTTTGTGTTGCTTCATCTCCTGTGTACATTGTACTTCAAACAGTTTTAGGTGCTAGTAAATGTGGTATCAGTGCAATAATCAGAGGGCTGCCATGCAGTAAGACACATATCCAGGAAACGCAAAGCTATCACAGCGTAACATTTATTCAGATATCTCAGTGTCGCAGTCAGTCAATATTGAAACTCTATTCTGAAACTCTGTCAAGACTTTCGATATGCACTTCGTTCATATTTCAACCATTATGTCAAAATTATAACCATTATGTCTATATTGTAGATTGAAATATCAAACTGTAATTTGGTATATGATACTTCCTTTTCCAAAAGATGGCTGGGTTTTTTTGTAGCATTGTTGCTCAAATTTCTGTCACCTACTTGTTGTCGATAATCCAATGTGAGCCATCTTTGCAAAGGTCATCTCTGTACGTGGGATTGATCTTTCAACTCCATTGCCAGAGCCATCTTCCAGAGAAACCCCTGCACTTGGAACTTTATGAATTTCTCCACCATGTAAACATGGATATTGAGCAGGTGTCTTATATAAATGGATAAAATTTTCTTCTCCAGTTTCTGACAGCTCCATAACATATATTGAAAAATACAATCAAGGTATTGTACTTTTGTGAACAAATCATGAAGAAAGCCATGATATTGAGTCTCCCGAGACAGGGGTTTGGTGTGGAACACAATGACGGGCTATATTTAGAAAAATATGTGCCTCCTTCCCTAGCCCCTACCCTGTCACCCCATTTCCCTGTTTAGAGGTCCCACTTTGCCTCAGAATACAATGGGATTGGGCCAAACCATGGCAAAAAAGGGGTTTTAAGCACCACTAGGCGTGACTTTAGATGCATATTCCAAATTTCTCTTCTGTTTGTGAGATACAGGTTCTTGTTTTACTCCCCAAAATCATGTCGCAATGCCATGTGTTCAACTTTTCAGCAAGTTCCGTATATATGCCGGGTCCAAGGCTGTCGCTGATGACTGAATTTTAGTCCAGAGTAGAAGTATCATGTCAACAGTTACATTACAGACGGTATAAAATAGTGTCAATGAGGCCAATAATTTGTATACAGACAAGAAAATGGAGTAGTTTTCTTAATAAAAAAGATGTTGAAAATTTTGTAAAAAATTTACAGCTATTGTCCCCCTAGGAATAAACTAGTATGGGGATTAGTTAAATTTCCACATGAAATGGATGCATGCTATGAATTGCCATGGCTTGTCATTTTGACTTTTTCAAATATTTACAGTCAATGATCAGATATTGAATATACAACTAGAAGAGATGTATTCAAATGAAGGATAAAAAACAAAACAACAAAAACAACAGGCTTAATGCAATATCGTATATAGAGTGAAACTTTAAAAAGTTTTAAAAAATTTCTCTGGATTCACAGGACCAAGAGCGCTATATATTATACATGAAACATTGTATATAGGAGAAGAATTGTAGCAAAATGACAAATAGTTTCTATCATTCAGAATAGACGGCAAATTTTAATGTCTAAAATGTGTTAACCCAACATAGACTTCACTGTTTTTTAGTATAGCGTGACCGCATAGCAGGTTTTTAATGTCAATATTATACCAATCTAGTGATGAACTACTTTTTCAAAGAAAGGGTGCTAATGTACTAAATGTGAAACTAAATGTGAAATAAAGTTATTCCCATTTTAAAATCAAACCATTGTTTTCATTTTTGAGACTTTGATCTGTTTTAGTTCTAAGTACTATATTAGAATTTGTATGTTATTTCTGGTCATGATTCTATACATGATTCTATCCTTATCTGTCACATTTCTAAACATGTTTTCATACAGGCGTTCTCTTTTGATCCTTTGCGTGATGTGTGCATGCATAATCCTGTGTCGGAATTCTGGGAAGTGAGGTACACGTAGCTGTGAGGAACATGAAATCTTGCAACCCATGTGATTATCGTAATCACTGATTTCTGCATGCAGAAGTTTAGTGAGGGGGTTGAAACGATTCACATTTCCATATTAAATGACGTCAAGCTGATGAGAACAAGTAGTTTGATCGATGTAATGATTTGAATAGGGACATACTGGGAGTTACATGTGTTATGAGTAATATATTAGAATTAAAGATATATTATGGTTATTGATCCGATGATAACACAGAAACTACAGTAGCTAGACATACTTTCAGCAGACCAATATCAAATAAGAACCAAACAAATGAAGACATTCAATAAAATATAATCTACATCTGCCAGTTTTTACAAACCACAGAACAACAGTTTATGAATTCACACCAGTCTCACCATTGGAGTGACTTTTCTGCCCATTATTCTTAGCCTTTGCTACAGACACCAGGTGCACACATGCAAACACACTGCTTGTTTCAACACTTCTACTGGCATCAAAGAGAGGTTAGCTCACATTCCACAGACGAGCACAGTCACCTAATAATGTCATTGCCACATTCATGACCTTGAGCTACACAACTAATGAAACAGTTTTCAGCTGAACAACCAATCACATTGCCGCATCCATGATGTGAGTATAACAACTAAACAAAATATTTAAACCGATTTGAGCTTGAACATTGTATTCTCATATGAAGTTGGTCTTCTGTTGAGCTAATCAGCACTTTGTCAGTTTTATTACCAGTTAAATAATTTTCCACTGCGAAAAGTAAGCAGCACTCTCTCAATCATTCTGATAGTGAAAACACCGCCATTTTGGAGTGTGATAAAATATACACACCTGTTATACAAATTAAGATGATGCTCTGAAGAAGACAGTAGACCAATCACAGGCAACATTGCAAGATTATAAAGTCATACACTGAACGATAAATTTTGACTTGTGAGTTTATTCAAGACAAAAATTTACAAAAAGTTTACATTTTGTTCATGATTGACAAAAAATCTGCTGAAAAAACAGCTTTCACCATACAGTTTGATTCACACTACGATGAGTTTCCTTTAAGTACGTTACTACAAATTAATGTTTTGCATTCTTACTGTATAGACAGAGTCTATGACAATTTTTCTCCCCATTCTTTCTCCTACAGATTGACATTTATCGTTAATGTTGCTTTGAAATTTTACAAATCTTCTTTGCATGATGCTATTACATCAGAATCTTTGGAGGAACATTCTTCAATTTTCAGTTGATTGGAACTTGTACAAATAATTTTTGAGCTTTTGACATAAAGTTGACAAGTTCAAAGGAGATATAAAAAAAAATATGTACCAAAAGTAGTAAAGATAAAGACAGCATAAACTACATAACTACTATTAAACTACAGTCTGACAAAGCTGAGGAATAAATCAAGGTAATTATTACCATACTGTAATTTGATCCCCTTTTATGATTGGATGAAATCGTTCTTATTATGCCCGTTATGTCACTTTGTATCAGCTCACAAAGAAATGAAAATGATTTCTGTGTAAAAAGTCATCTAATTAAGCAAAGGAATGTAAAATAGTATTCAATGGGAGACTTTTTGGTACATTTTATCATCAAATGTGTCGTCACATATTGAAATTTCCATCGCTTGATGGCGCTGTTTACAAGTGGAGTACCCTCGAGTGATCGATTCTAAATTACAGGACAGCTGAAAAGTCTCTGTGCAGCATGGTGTAAAAGTAAAATATTTTGAATCTGTTGGCATGGAAATTAGTAATTGAGCCTAAAAATGTCACAACGTGTTACAACGTGTACAATGAAAATAGAGAACATAATCCATTTGTACATAGTAAATCTCTCTGTGTATTTTGCATTATGAAAACCTGTAAGTTGATCCTGCATACTATGTGGTACCTGTCACACCCCTTCATGAATGGTAAGATGGTATAGCCCACATCTATCGAGGGAGCTCACAGAATTGTAGGTCAAGTCTAAATGGAAGACGGTGTTCAAATGTTGTTCATAAAAGCCATAGCATGCAGTTTTTATAGTATACTATGGTAAGAGCAGAAAGAGAAAGGAGGAATTTTATTACTTGATTCAAATTTTCTGTAATCGCCATAAATCAATAAATTTATCACTTTTGGTCTCTCATTTAGACATTCATATAAAACTACCCATCCCAGTCCTTCATGCTCCTTTTGATGACAAAGTCATTGAAACACTGACTAGATCTCTTCCACATAGTTGGCAGGAAACATTCCATAGCTGCCGTCTGGACCGACACCTTGCCACCATCCGTCGTCAATTTTTTCGACCTGCGTGATGATGTCACCGGGGTCAAAGGAAATCTCTGTGTCATCAGCTGTCAAAATGAAAGAGACATTGACATTGATTATGGAATGTATATGTGGTTATCAAGCAGAGGCTATGAAAATGACAGGTTTGTTTGACGGGTTTTGTTTCTTAGTTTTCTCCAAAGAAATTTCTGATAGCATAGCAGCTAATTTGCTTAACAACATAATTGTTATGTTAATGACTCTATATTGTTTTACCAAAATTAATGAGAAGTGGTCACTAGCATTTAATTGCTCTGAGAAGAAAACTTCTTAATTTGGGTCTCCAACAAAAAAAAAGATGTTGCAACACAGATTTTTTTTGTGTTAGTTGTCAAAAATATTTTTAGCTAACACAATCCAACCATCGGCATGAAAATAATGAGGAGGCAGCTAAATTGCAGGAGTATTTATGACATGAAGCAGGATAATAATGATAAGTTTACTCTTCAGAACTGAGTAGTTCATGTATGTGTAATCACAGAAGTATTCTGCCAAGCACACCTTACTGTCAATTCTCTTACAAATATTTTTAACTCAAGGCAAAAAATGTTGATGCAGTTTGTACAGATTGGCACATATGAGGATGACGTGCAAGCTCTTTCTTTGTATTGGCCTACACATTTTTTTAGAAAATCAAAACATTTGTAATCGCTGGTTGGCTGAATGGTAGTGGACATTAAAGGCAGTACAATTGCCTATCTTTGACAAATTTTTATTTAAGCCAATAACTGAGTTCACACATGGACTCTGGTTTTTTTCTATTTAACAGTCAAACATATACATATTCCTGCTATAATGTTAGACTGGGCTCACTATTCTTGACTTATGTCAGACTTTTGAGTGAATAGGTGTCTTACATGCTTGGTAGTCATACAGGGCTCTGGCCTGGAGTTCACTGACATCTGAACCTCCAACTTCTGAATATTCCGATTCTTCCATCGGTGGTGGCGCTGGCTGAGCTTCGTCATATGCACTTTCCGGTTCGTATGCTGGCTCTGGTTCTGGCTGTTGTGCTGGCTCTGGTTCTAGCTCGTACTCTGGTTCCTGCTGGTATGCCGGCTCCGGTTCCGGTTGGTATGCCGGTTCCTCTTCATATACAGGCTCTGGTGGTTCAGGTTGTGGAACATTGTAACCTGTTTGTTCTTCTTCTGATGAAGTGAAAACAAAGAAGAATACATTTTAGCCTTTCATAGATAGAAAACCACAATGTGGGAAAAACCATGTTTGTGGTACCTACAGAACTAGAAGGAAACACAAAATAAAAGTTGAATATTAAGTATTGATTAGTGATTAAAACATGACTGAAACAAATTATTCCTTGGTTAAAATGATTATGGAAGATTGTACATATGCACTGTACAAATTTACTGGATTAATTAGCGTCAGTTGAAAAGTAGCTGCAATGAGATCATTTGCATTTTCAAGTTCACGAAAAAAAGAAGAAACTCTCTGATCATCAACATGTAACTTTCATTGGTGTTGTACATTTTAGTCACACAGGGCAAGTTTAGTGTCGTGGCCATGAGACATCTTGGGGCAAATTGTTTGATGTTTTGATGTTCAGAATTACCTCCCTTAGCTCAAAGATTATTCCCGCCAAGCATGATCATTTGCTCTGAGATGTCTGGTATCTGATACAAAACACAAGTTGGATACAAATGAGCACCATTATAATTTCAAATTTAGAGTTAGTGGAGGGGATGATAAATCATGCAGGTTCCAGGGCCTCATTATTCACTTTTCCGAATGTGTCAGCCCAACCGATAAGTGCCTGTTCAAACACTGAAGCTCGTAACCTTAACCAATGGTAATGACGCTGTCTATTGCTCTAACCCTATTACATCTCTTTAATCCTATTCATCACTTGCTTCTGAAAGCTGCCTGTCAAGTGTGAAAAAAATGTCAAGAAGCTGCCACTCTTACATGGAAATGTGTTAACAACAAGTTTCATCAAGCAACAGCCAATCCTATGCTTAGAATTTCACTTATTTGGTAATTACCTCCCCAGTCTTCATCCGCTGCTGCCTCTTCCTCATCTGAGTCTTGTCGGTATGGTGCTGGAGGAGGCGGTGTTGCCATGGTTGCGGCTGCTGGAGGGGGTGGCGTTGGTTCAGCTTCATCATACAAATCTTCTGGTTCTGGCTCAGGCTCTGGTTCTGCTGCTGGTGGAGGCGGTGGGGGCGCAGCGGCTGGTCGGATCGTTGGTGATCTGACTGGCTCTGGGGGAGGGGCAGGTTCTGGGGCTCCGGGAGGGGCTTGGCGTAATTTTCTCGGCGGCGGTCTGGCCGCTGGTTGAGATGGAGGAGCTGCCGCTCTCTGTTCAAACATTTTTCTTGGATCATTTTCTCTCTGTTTAACCATTGCAGCAGCTTCCTGTTATAGACCAGAAAGTCGAGATGTGAGTTGTCCTTCATTCACACCTTCCTTCTTTCATTTTATGTGTGGCTTCCTCCAGTATCGAGGGGAACCTACCACATCCTTAAGTTGTTCTTGTTTAACTTGATTTGTAGATCAGCCCACCCAACTAACATTCAACAGACTCTGTTTGAACTTGAACATTGATTTATCAAATCACTATAGAACTTGAAATCAGTTTGTTTCGTTTGTCTTGCAAAGACTGAATCATTCACATCAAATGAATGGACGGCAGATCAAATCTCGTCAACTTTTGGTGTGTGAGAATGACTCTAAAATGTAATACAAATCACTCATCACTATTCATGTTTTTGCGTGCACTCAGCATAACATGGAGGAAACCTCTACAATGCACACATAGATTCATGATGACAAATCCAGGGCAGGTATAGTATCAGTCCATCGAATGCAATTTTGTAAAATGTCAACCCACTGACTATCACTGGCAATGTGTATAAATACATAGTAAACACTTGCAAGATCATGTGAGAATTCTCTGGAACTTGAGGTATATAATAATTCATTAAGGCATTGGAAATTCCAGTGCCATAATGGTAGTCAGTGGGGTTAATCTGATTATGAACAGTACACTATCATTAGTAAGAAATGCTGAGGATTAACAGTAAGGTAGACAACAGTGAAGAATCTATGTGTACATTTCACTGAGCAGACAAACATCCTTTGAATCAATTTCCGTACAAACTCACCGCTGCTTTTCCTCCAGTGTGAGGTTTCTTTTGACCAAACCTGTCTTCGTCTGCCATTTGAGCTTCCTGTTTTCATATAAAAACAAAAAGGTGTTAGCTGACTTGATATCTAGAAAACGTTGCAGTGCACACAGGTACAGTATATAGTAACAGTAGTATACAACAAATAATATATTGTCAACCATTTCGCACTTTTGTCAGGCACAATCATTTCATGAAATGCTGCTTTTGCGATTTCCTATTTTACAGTGAACGTAACAAGCGAACGATATTCCTTTTCCTTACACACTGAGCATTACGAATTGAGTATCTTCTGTACCAATGTTATAAACTGTAGAACTTCGACGAAGCACAACAATTATGTGACATTTATTGCTCTGGGGAGTAGACAGGTTATTTGCAGTGATTGAAACTTTTTCCATGGTCACAGCTCATTTGCCAGTATTTTGACAGCTTTCTATAACTATGTGCACTGTAGCACATAGCTTGCTAGCATTTCAAAGTTCAACAGCTCTACCATGATAATGGTGCTGAATCCTGGTACACATGCTACACGGCAATGAAGTTCATTTGCGGCAATTAATATTCATTGTTAACAGGTCCTCATGAACTTTTTGAAAATTTGTCATTTTCCAAAAATTTCCAAGTCCAAGTAATTAGATTCACTATCAACTGGGCAAAAATCATTGACATGAATGCCTCTGTCACTTTTTTAGTGAATAACTTAGTGATTGGATATGAGCAATCAGTCACTATACATTGATCATTTGGTTGAGTGAGGTACGTATACAAACATTGCAGTGGTATTATGTTGTGGATACTAACGTGACCCCTGATCATACTCAGACAATAAGACTTTGGGGTTTTTTTGTGCACTGCCATATTTACCATATACAAGTTTTCTAGGTTGTACTAACTCAGGGAACTCAAAAAGCAGTGCTGTCATCACAACTCTTATGAATGATCAATTACTTCAATGGACTACTTTTTGAAATTCTGTTTGACATACCATATTATGACATGGTCTTACTGTTTCACTGATAAGAAGTACTGAAAAGTAAAGATGATGAATAATTTTTATTGTCTCATATTGGTCCGACTCAAGTCCAAAACTAATATCAATCATGCCATGTGAAATTATTGCGTGAGCTGCTTTTAGTGTTCCAAACTGTTCCAGGAAAAGTTGCACTACCTGATTTGAGATAACTGGTTTAATACTTACCCATTTCACCTGATTTGAGATAACTGGTAACTTACCCATTTTACCTGATTTGAGATAACTGGTAACTTACCCATTTCACCTGATTTGAGATAACTGGTAACTTACCCATTTCACCTGATTTGAGATAACTGGTAACTTACCCAGTTCACCTGATTTGAGATAACTGGTAACTAACCCATTTCACCTGATTTGAGATAACTGGTAACTCACCCATTTCACCTGATTTGAGATAACTGGTAACTTACCCATTTTCACCTGATTTGAGATAACTGGTAACTTACCCATTTCACCTGATTTGAGATAACTGGTAACTTACCCATTTCACCTGATTTGAGATAACTGGTAACTCACCCTTTCACCTGATTTGAGATAACTTGTAACTTCACCCATTTCACCTGATTTGAGATAACTGGTAACTTACCCATTTCACCTGATTTGAGATAACTGGTAACTTACCCATTTCACCTGATTTGAGATAACTGGTAACTCACCCATTTCACCTGATTTGAGATAACTGGTAACTTACCCATTTCACCTGATTTGAGATAACTGGTAACTTACCCATTCACCTGATTTGAGATAACTGGTAACTCACCCATTTTACCTGATTTGAGATAACTTGTAACTCACCCATTTTACCTGATTTGAGATAACTGGTAACTTACCCATTTCACCTGATTTGAGATAACTGGTAACTTACCCATTTCACCTGATTTGAGATAACTTGTAACTCACCCATTTCACCTGATTTGAGATAACTGGTAACTTACCCATTTTACCTGATTTGAGATAACTGGTAACTTACCCATTTCACCTGATTTGAGATAACTGGTAACTCACCCATTTCACCTGATTTGAGATAACTGGTAACTTACCCATTTTACCTGATTTGAGATAACTGGTAACTTACCCATTTTACCTGATTTGAGATAACTGGTAACTTACCCATTTCACCTGATTTGAGATAACTGGTAACTCACCCATTTTACCTGATTTGAGATAACTTGTAACTCACCCATTTTACCTGATTTGAGATAACTGGTAACTTACCCATTTCACCTGATTTGAGATAACTGGTAACTACCCATTTCACCTGATTTGAGATAACTTGTAACTCACCCATTTCACCTGATTTGAGATAACTGGTAACTTACCCATTTCACCTGATTTGAGATAACTGGTAACTTACCCATTTCACCTGATTTGAGATAACTGGTAACTTACCCATTTCACCTGATTTGAGATAACTGGTAACTTACCCATTTTACCTGATTTGAGATAACTGGTAACTTACCCATTTCACCTGATTTGAGATAACTGGTAACTTACCCATTTCACCTGATTTGAGATAACTTGTAACTACCCATTTCACCTGATTTGAGATAACTGGTAACTACCCATTTCACCTGATTTGAGATAACTGGTAACTTACCCATTTCACCTGATTTGAGATAACTGGTAACTTACCCATTTTACCTGATTTGAGATAACTGGTAACTTACCCATTTCACCTGATTTGAGATAACTGGTAACTCACCCATTTTTGTTTCTCCTCTTCTCTCCTTCTATCTTCCTCTTGTTTTTCCTTCATTCTAGAGTAAAAGTAAAAAGCCAATAAATTCTTCACGTGTTTTTTGAAGCATAGTAAATGTATACCTATGAAAGTTAGTATTTTTAGGACAGAGAACACTGTCTGAATGGTCATTTTCTACATCTGCTCATTCCTGAATATATTCAGTATGATGAAACAAGACTAGAACAATAATTTTTTGTACCATCAAAATTGTCATTCCTATTTCAGCTGTCATAGGTAATTTTCTATTACCTAACATATTGTACTTCAAATGTTCTTTTTCTGTAGGTTACTGCTTGGAAAATGTACTTGCAATGCTGTGTCATTTCACCACAATATTGCAGTGAATTGCCTAAATGCAGGTTTTCATGTTTCTCTACTGGTGAATCACATTTCACATCCGGTAACTTTTAATTTAACCCATCTTTATTCAATGTTTTGAGTGAAGCTGCATGGCATTGCGGCAGGGACAAGAGAATGAGTGTGGGATAGTGTGAGGCAGCCTTACTTCATTTCATTGACTGTTTTCATCCTCTCTGCCATCTGTCTGTCTCTGTTACTAGCTTCCCTGGCTTCTCTGTCCCTTCGTTCCTTCTCCGTTTTGTCTCTCTCTTGTTTCTTCTGCTCCTTCTCTGCTTTCAGTCGAGCCTCTTCATCTTTCTGATTGGATGACAGAAAAGAGTGCATACTTTAACTCCGTAAAGAATGTATCCATTTACACAAAATAAAATGTAACGACACGAAATAATTTATAATCCTGTGTAAATGTACAGTATATCTGATAATGATAAAGAATCACATATCAAATTACCGCTTTACTCTCAGTATTTGTGCTCATGAATGGAAATATGTATATTGCTCTCGACAGATTTCCATTGTCAGTTTGGTATTAAAGCAGTTTCAAAATGAACTACAGTGTAAATGATCAGATGCTCGAGCTGGGGAAAACTCAGTTACATAGAAGAAGTAAGAAACATGCTTTCTCAAGTAGCAATTTAGTTGTGTGAACAGCCAAGATATATATATATATATATATATATATATATATATATATATATATAATATATATATATATATATATATATATATATATATATATATATATATATATGCAATTAAGTTGTGTGAACAGCCAAGATATATATTATATATATATATATATATATATATATATATATATATATATATATATATATATATATATATATATATATATATATATATATATATATATATATATATATAAGGGTTGCCAGAGAAATGATTTTACAATTTCATCTCTACAATGTTGTTTCGTGAGCCAAGT
Source organism: Ptychodera flava (assembly GCF_041260155.1). Lineage (NCBI taxonomy): Eukaryota > Metazoa > Hemichordata > Enteropneusta > Ptychoderidae > Ptychodera > Ptychodera flava. The sequence continues at coordinate 22,589,972 of NC_091947.1, read as the reverse complement.
GACTCACTCATCAGGAGACTAAACTGGTGTGAATATACATCTACATTGGGTACACATCGCTGATTACACAGATGGTGGAATGTTGGTTGAGTTTGACAGTTGTTGCATAACAATATATTTTTACTGTTATGAATATTCATTTCCAAGGGGAGGAATGATTTATGTAGCGGGATCCCAGTTCAACTTCATCTTGCAAACAGACCTATGGCTTCAAACCTACTAAGAACCTACCCCCCCCCCCCCCCCCCCCCCCCCCCCCCCCACCGACCGACGAGCTAAAAGAATTTGAAGACAGCATGCTGAATATAATACAGACGACGAAATTCAAACAAGTAAGTAACCCCTTTCTTAACAAACTTAAAGACATGGATTAAACCAATTTATGATAAGAGGCAAATACGAACATACCTGCTGCTTCGCCCAGAACTGTTCCTTCTTTTGTCTCTGTTGATGAATTTCCTGTGCAGCTAACGTCTTTTGGTAAACTGAAGCTACGGGCTTGGGTTCTGGAATGGGTTTGGCCTTTTCTTTGTGGAAGCTGTAGTTGGCACCTGATGCCTTGGAGACTTTCTTTTCAAGTTCACTTTTCTCGACGTCATCATCTGATCTGGCGTTAATTGTGACATGGGCTCCCTAGAAAAAAGTTATCAGTAAAAAAGTATGTAAACAGTGTTCTTGAGTCAAAACCTATTTCCACTGACTTGCCATGTCTCGTATATCATACAAGAAACATAACAGTGCTTAGCTCGGTAGTTTGAGCCCCCCCCCCCCCCCCCCCTACAGATTAAGCTGTTCACCCCCATTTCCCTGTAAAGAGGTCCATAATCACCATTGCCAGCAATGGGTTTGGGCTAAACCATGGTGGTGAAAGGTGGTGGTGTGGGTCACTAGATTGGCTAGGTAAGGTATATTACTAAATCTCACTACCTTTGCAGGATAATGGCCCCCTGAATGCCAGTATCAGGGCAACATGAAAACAGTAAATTTGATTCTATTTTGCTAAACTGAAAATGCTATATAAACATTTTTGGTTCAGTGTTTGATAAATGATGTTCAGCAGTCCACATGTTCTGACAAATCAGAGGTCCCTCCATTTTGAACCCGTTCACCCTGAAATGGTTCAAAGGTACAACAGTGACATCAAAAAAATACATAATCACTAGGATTGTACCAAGAGGGAAACTGTATAAGCAGGGGCACCACTGAAACAGCTTCCCTTTGATTAGGAACTTTATGCATGTTAAAAGCTGTTTCTTGTGGAACTCAGCCCGAATTTGTGTTGTTTGTTCAGATCTCGACCCATCAAACTCGTTGTCTGCGCACGATTGTTTACAATTTTTTGATCACTTTGCTGATCAACTGGTATTCTAATTGTCATTTAAATGTGTCGCTGACAAACCTGATACAGATTTTGTTTTTAATGTGATCAGCACAACATTGTCAAAAAAAGACCTCTGTGAACTGGAACTCTCTTCAGAGCAGCATTTTCCTCGTCCCATTCAATTTTGTAACATTGTACATTACATCCTGTACGCTCTATGAGTTGGCTCACCAAGTTTGAAGGTGACCTCCATTTTTTGAAACTTAAACTGGGACAATACAGAACACCCTCATCCTATGGTGACCATCCCTTAGACAGAATTGCCAAAGCATCACATGTTCCTGTGATCCTGCTCTAAATGTATGCTAATGGTTCAAGACACATATTAAACATGAGTTCACGGAAGATCACAGACTGAACAGTAATGTGTCTGACAGAGTGAACGGTCCGATATCTCACCCGAAGTAAGTTGGCTACATCCCTTGTGTGGCGGGCACAGATTCCTTTCTTTTCTGCAGGGGCACCTTCACCAACCTGATAAATAACAGAAATAAAAGGATTACAAATTAAACTTCTGTGTATATCTGTGGTACATTCAAAACTATAAACAAAACAATCTGAGATAGGCTATATTAATTTTTGTTGCTCTTCAGTTAGTATGTAAAACTATGTGATGTTGTCAAGGCTGTTGATTGCTATCAAACTGCGGCAATAATCAAGCACAGGGGGAAAATACTCAGCGATATTATCACTCAACGCTGTCCTAGGGGATAGTTACCAGTTATTGATAATGACATGCACTTTATGACAACCACATTGCTATGATAAAAAGGACAGGGCCAATATTTCTGCTGGTGATGCAATCTATGAAAAAACATAGGGCCAATGTCCCTGAAGCTACTATAGATGGTACAGAGGACATACATAGCATAATACCTGATAAAGTGAGAGCAGAGGTCCTTTGGCAATACAGTGTATTCTTATGGCAGAAGAACTGTTTAAGTATGGCTCATACTTACAGAGCCCCCTATAAACACAGACATTCATCAATAGCCAGCATAGAAAACTGCCATCTATGCCTATAAAAATGGCAAAAATTGCCAGAAAAATACAAAATTGCAGATTTCATCATTATTTTGATGCATTATAAATAAGATAACCCCTACAAACCTGTGTACCAAATATCAAAGCTATCAGATGAGCAGTTTTTGAGAGACAAATTTTTTGATCAAAAATGGCAAAAATTGCCCCAAAATTACAAAATTGCAGATTTCATCATAATTTTGATATATCAACTTCAGTTCATCACTACAAACCTGTACATCAAATATCAAAGCTGTCAGACAAGTGGTTTTGATGAAATAACTTTTTGACCAAAAATGACAAAAAAATTCCTTAAAAATACAAATTTGCATATTTCATCACAATGTGCACAAATCTAAGTAAGGTCATCCCTAGGGACCTGTATACCAAATATCAAAGCTGTCAGACGAGCGGTTTTGATGAAATAACTTTTTGACCAAAAATGACAAAAAAATTCCTTAAAAATACAGATTTGCATATTTCACCACAATTTGAACAAATCTAAGTTGGGTTATCCCTAGGGACCTGTATACCAAATATCAAAGCTGTCTGACCAGCGGTTATGAAGAAGAAGATTTTTTAACAAAAACGCCTTTTTTGGCGCTAATTTGCATATTTTCAACAATATCAAAAAATTAAAAAAAAGTGTTTCTTATAATCATATTTTGCATCTACACAACAAATATCAAATCAGTAAGTACTGCGGTTCTCAAGATATTTGAGTGGACGGACGCCTCACAAACGGACATACATACATACATACATACATACAGACTGACGCCGGACGCCGGACGGATACCATCCCAATAGCTTCTATAGACTATAGTCTATAGTAGCTAATATGGTAAATAACGGCTGTCGTTGTTTCAAATTGGAAACTGCAAATCAATTTCTCCCCTGCACATTTCACACTGCCAGGCTGTATGATACTCACCCAGTTAATGAGTACAAATTTTGGCAAATTTGTGTTTGGATCAATAACTTTGCAGTATGCGTACTGTATTTTGCTGCCACTCAGTTCATCAACCAACTCATCCAGGTCATCTTCAATTACAGAAAAAAATTCAAAAGTTTATTTTTATTTTACCATCACAGGACGATGATCAGAACAATGGACAGAACATGGTATGCAGCCATAACGCCATCAAACTTTGTGAATGCTGAATTCAAAATGGTTACAAACCTCCTGTTTCAACAACCTTGAGTTCATAAGTCTTGCCTTCATATCCAAATATAGCCCTGAAGAAATGACAAAATAAAGTCAGAGAAATCACAAACAATACACAAACTTTTGTCACAGCTGAGATACATTTGAAGATCTAGGCACAGCACAGACATTTAGGACAATTACTAGAGTCTTGAAGGAGAATGTATAATCAATCAAAGAACTTCAACAAATTTGTGTTTGAATGAAGAAATAGGGTATTTTCATTAACCTCTACATACGTGAGCTCACATTCGGATGTTTTTTGGTAAAGTATTTAGTATTGTATAATGGGCAAAATATTATCATGACTTTAAAAAGTTTAAACAGACAGATCCACTGGTAGATCCCTACCAATGAAAATACTACGATGAAATCTCACATTGGGGGTCATGAACATGGCCAATCTGGAAACATTGAAGTAGTAGCATTACGCTATGCCTGAATACCACCATTGAACTTTACCCTAGGTCCAAGAAACGCATTCTGAAACCAGCTGGCTGCTATCATAAAAGAAAATTTCTTTGGGTGTAGTAGCATTTGGCAATTTTGAACAGAAAGGGATTATGGCTCAACACTTTTGGGTGTTTTATTGGAATGATACATTCATGCGATGACTCACCGAGGACCAATATGAGTCAAGTACAGGATTGTGAGAAATGTGTCTCTTATTCAATGACTGGCCTGTGCTGTTCATGTCATGTAACTGAAGCATGTACAAATGGATGGAGTTTACATGTACATCGAAAATACACTATCAGTTCATTGCAAGGGTGGTTTGGATTGAAACTTCTAGTGAAAAGAGAAGTAAAACTTAGCTATAAAATGTAGGTATCATGGTAAATAGTGATTCAGGTGTTTCTGAAGCAATACTTCAGCACGGTCTTATCTTACAACGTGCCTTTTCACTTTCAACACTTTCAACTCAGTAATATTGCAAAGCTTTGGAATGGGTAGCGCAGTGTGCTTTACAAAAGCAACTCCCCGAGGAAAAAAGGGGGAAAAGGTATATTGGGCAAAAACGAATTAAAAGATGCACTTTTGAACTAGAGTACATTTTGAACCACTATATTTGTATGGAACCCTTGTGAAAAAAGTTGAGAGTACGAATACTGTATTGTTTTATTATCAATGTTTTATTTTAACTTGTCTAGGTTTTCTTTTATTCGGTTTTCAAGGATGCATCACAGAAAAGACTGTACCTATGGGCTGAATTGATAATCGCTTTTTACATGTGATAAATCATGTTATCAGCAACAGTTGTCCTTGCAGTTATCATAGGCAGGTTACACATGTTCATTACCTTATGTACATTATGGCATGGTTCACAAATCATTTACTTCCCGTGGTATATGGGATGGTAAACTGTGACCTTTGGTATTATTTTATGATAGAGGACACATTTCCTGCAGTTTGGGTATATTACCATTCTGCCCAGTCTAAGTTTCAAAAATAGGGGTGCTAAGGTATGAGGGGAAGATACCCCGATAAGTACATAATATTACTGATACATGCCCTTGTCACCTCTGATAAATGTTGAAACCTAGTTTTGTCACATAGATGACAGTCTGATGTATCGAGCAGAGGAATCTCTCACCCTTACTTGCTATTCCTGAATCACAGTGTTCTCCTAGGAATTTCAAACACCATAGCGATTAATTTGCATAACAATACAAATAACTGTTATGTAATAATTGAAGAGTAGCGGCCGCTATGCCTTAATTGCTTGGGGGGGGGGGGGGAGAACACTGAATCATCATCTCGTCGCTCTGGTAAGAAAACTTACTCATAATGAAGTAAAATATTTCATATGTCTTATATTTTAACTCAATACAATGCCAATGAGTAAATACAGCCCAGACATCTAGTGACGTACCAAGTAAGAAATACAAATGTACATCATTGCATACAAACAGATTCTAATAAGTGATAGATATCATTTTACCGACAATATTGACATGACACTAACAAGTAACAAATATATTTGTGATAAAAAAAATTGCAACCGTTAAAGCAGAGGGCAATCAATTAATTTTGTTAGCAGAGATGAGAATGGACGTCAGTTGATCCTTACAATTGTATGTGCCTTATACACCCATGCCGTTTAGTCTACCTCATAATGACATTCAATCATATTTCATCATGGACAGGTCAAATTCTATAGCTCCCACTGTTTACAGCACCTTAGGACACCTGGGTTAAAAGACCACAGTCCCATCACTGGTATGGCACCAGTTGCTTAGGTTTAACAACAGGAGGCAAGACGGAAGTTGGGGCGGTCACTCATTAACAGGAATTGCGACCTTGCGTTGATTTAGAAGATGACAAAACTATTTCAAACCCTGATGAATTTGAAATAGTTATTCTACTAACTTGTGCAACAGTCGACAATAAATTTTGAAAACTTTCTGAAGGCGTTTAAACTTCCTGAACAGTAAATGAAATGCTGAGACAAAGGCGGAAGTGCCCAAAATTCTGAAATTCAGTCACACCCACCCATGGTCAAACCCACAGGCTTCTCCGGTATCGGAGTAAACCCTTCACTAAAACAGCACAAAGCCACGCCAAGTTTACAATCTTACCAATTCGTGTCACTTGAATTGTCGGAAACGTCTTTCCACGCTTTCACTAGCTCCGATTTATACTTCAGGAAGCTGATCGCCATGATGACTTCTGCCTTCTGCTGTCCAACTTATTTACATGTGTATACGTCACTGGTTTGCGTGCTCATGTATCAAAAATCGAAAGGTAGCCGTAGGTGGCGCAGTTTTCTGCGCTCGTCTGAAAGGGTCTCCCAGGTGCTCCAGGTGGCTCATCGCTTTATATAGGTTTTTGACACAATACTCTGTCCATGGTTTCTGCACCGTCGGACAGGGATGAGGTAAATTTTGCGTAAGCCCGTACAATGTAAAGACCAGTACCTGTAGTTCGACAATTTTCAGTAAAGTTGTTCCGTCTAGTGACCATTTTTGGTGTGTTAACCCTCCAACCCCTCACCCCCGGAGAAGATCGAAAAAGTGTTTCACAGTTGTTCGTCTGGCAATGTACAGCGTCTCGGAAGCTTGCTGCGTATTGGTTTGCTGAATATCATTGCCATAAATCAATCACATAACATAATTATTGCTCATCTGTATAAATAGCATCGTCTGTATAAATAGGGCAAGTCGTCATGGTTACAAACCGAAACGATTTTAATTATGGCATGCATTCGGATATTCTCAATAACTCTGTGAGGATCAAATATAATATCAAATATGCCCAATGAAACTGTGGATTGTTCGCGCAGCGTCGGACATACAAGAGTTTGTTTCAGATCGCGTAATATCAAGTTGATAACACGTGATCATATGGGCAAGATCACAATTTGTATGTTGATGGCGGCGTCAACGAATATTATATGCTGCAGATGTTGGCACCTTGAACATTAACAGCGGCTCCTTGCAGATAGTGCCTAAAGTTCAAGGATCTTTTATATCTAATAGTTGTATTCTCTCTGTAACCCCTACGTCCATTCTCTTGTTCGTAGGCCTCATGTGCAGGGAGTATGAGTGTGATCGACAACGGAGTTGGCCGAAGAGTGTGTCAGAAAGTATGATCACACCTGAGTCGATGATGGCACTCCGACGAAAAATGGGTATTCATGAGTGTTCAAAAAACTATGCGGGAAAAAGGAATCATCACCGTCCATGAAAATAAGTAAATGGGTACTCTTTCCGAAAACCTGACACATTGAAAAGATCTGAGAGCCAGATACTCCAAACTCACACACAGTAAGGTGTGAGTCACCTATTTTCAAGTATGGTTCAAACCGGGATCCGATCCCGGGATTGCAGCAAGCTTGACGAGACAGCAATAACAGAGTTCACCAATTTCTTATACTGAAAACAATCTCATTGCTCCATTAGGTATTGACATGGCTGTAACTGTATTGTGATACAAGGTAATGACGATCTTTGATCTTGTTCCTCGTGGAAAACGGTGTCATTTTGGTTGAAAAATTAAATGTCATCGGAGTGCCATCACTACAAGGATCATGCATACAGGCATGAGAGAGTCGGAATATTTTCAAGGGGGGCGGTGTATTAAAGCATATTACATTCTCGTAATGGAAGCAAACGTAAAGTTAAACACCAACAAATGTACATCTCTATCTTCAAGACAACTCGTCTCTTACACTTTAAAGAACGCCTTAGATTCGTGTGGTAAGCGAAGACTGCTTTCTTCGTTTTCTTCAAGACATATACAACAGACTCATATATAATGCATGGCGTTTATTACCGTTATATTTAAAATTTACAGAACGATGAACAAATTTCAGTTTAGTGTCTTACAGAGGAGAAACATACATTCAGATGCGTGGAGAGGCTTATCAACACCAGTTGCATGTCACTTTCTGTGTGCTTAATTAGAAAGCAAAACTATAATAGTTAGTTACTATAATAGTTAGGCAGAAAATCAAGTAAATTTTGAAGGGGATGGAGTCACGTGTGGAAGTTCACTTGACAGCAGGCCATCTAGTGTATGACAGAAAGAACGCTGTGTATTTTCCGATGTGAACAAATTTTCGCCATCTCAGGATTTCGGGGTTCTTCATCTTTTGTCGATATTTGACTATGCAGGGATAGGGCCGTAGCCTGGAAATGCCAGCACGGTAGCTAAATCCTTTGAAACTGTTGCAAATACGTATTAAGAATCGAAGCAGGTTTTTGGAAACGTGTGAACGTTTCTAAAAATATTACTACATTAAGTAATAAGTGGCTATACTATATCATCTTGTATAAGCCATTTTTTATTCAAACATTTCAGCTGTCCCTGTCCACGGTCCCTGGTTACGGCTCTGATCTCAAACATGGCTGCTTAACTAAGTCCTCTTTTGCAGTCAGTCGGGAATGCGTAGAACCGCTGTTCAAAGAGATCCAGCTGCAAGGCTATCTTGTGGAGTTCGAAGTTGAAGTTTCTCAGAGTGACGAAGTGCTCCACGCTTTTAATGACGTCGCCTCTATCACTTTCGAATGAACGCCTATCTTCCTCTTCGGCAATTTCCGTCTCAAGCGACGTAATGTCGATCAGTTCGTCTCCGTCGAGATCCTTTGAAAGTATCGCTATATTGGCAAGCTCAGTGTCATCGACTCGTTCGATCATATAAAACAGAAATATCTGTGGAAAAAATCAAGAATTTGACATTCAGGGCACCTAAATATCAAAGCTGACGTTATCTACGAGAAAATCATTAACGATGCATGAAAATAACACGATTATAGCAATTTTATGTACATGAATGCATTTCCCGTTGATTTTGTGACATCAAGAGTTAAGCTATGGACGAAACATAGAGGCATGCATGTTAAGCTATGGACGAAACGGCGAATTATACCAATCATCGACAAGAATGGAGCTATTCAACTCCTGTAGAGGGACAGGTTCTTTATAAGTTTTATCTCTAAGCAAATTGACTAGCTGTGCACGACTTTCAAAGGAGAACAAAAGACTAAAATTGCATAAACAGTCAATTTCAACAACCGCTTATGCGAGAACCAGGGATTGAGAACTGCCCCTTTAAATACACACTGCTGCAGAGAGGTTTAACGTATATTTCAGTAACGGTTGCTCAACAATAACTTCGTCTACCCATACGTAAGATTGAACTCGCTAGAAACAGCATGAATCAGATTTTGCACTTCAGCGATACTCATATTCACCGTTATTGTGCAATTTCCCACATTGCATTGATTAATACACTTAACAAAATTACGCACGACAAGACCGTGTCCTATAAAGGAGACACAAGCTGTAACTATTGATAATGTCTTGATTATTTTTCGTTAGAAAAAAAACCAGGTGTATTTTCTCTTTCTTATCCGGTTAAAAATGTTGTCATGAGAAGTATACGCCCTGTACATGTGTTTTGTACATTATGCAGGTTTTTAAGAAACGAAATCCGTCACGGACAAAATTTAGGTGTCGACAATCATATCGAACATTGCACATACATGCATGCATCTATGTTGACACTTGACAATTCGACTAGCTTTTTAAAGTAAAACAAGAATAATCACAGCTATTGAATGAACCTTTATTAGTAAGAACTGATTTGGGTTTTAACCGTGCAGTGGTCGCGAGTCGGCCGCGGCCCGAACGGTCGAATTGCAACACAGTGCGATACGAAGAGACTATACACATACGCCATGTCACACACAACTCGGGTTAAATTGAGCAGCCTGGCCGCCTGGCCTCGTATACTCACCAGCTGGTCAAGGATTCGGCCGACCTTTCCTATTCTGTGTACCACAGTTTTGATGTACGCGTTGATGGCTTTAAAGCCAGCGCATCTCTCTTCCGATTCCCATTCGTAGATGTTTTCGATGAAGTTTCGGTAATTTAAAAGTACTTCTCGAGTGTCAGTAATGATCGCCAGCCAAGCTTGTTGTTCCTGAAATAAAGCAATATTTTATTTTCCATGTGAATTTTGGTACCAATTTTATCGTGTGTTCGGTTTGCGTCAACTTTGGTTAAAACTTTCCGGTGATTTCTACTTCCTTTACTCGCTTCCACTGTGTCATTAAAAGTTGTTCCCTTACCTACTTTTTAGCCGGGCTTTTTAGGAAGTATTCTTTAGTCATCGATTGTTCAACTTGAAACGAGTAAATGAATGAAATATGCAATGAAACCTACTTCAAGACTTATTTGCAAACACTGCTGGTGATGTTGATCATCCAGGGTTCCAGTGCAGTTGGGTACTTTTGCATGTAGTCAATAATGGCAGAAATATTAAATTTCTATCAACGATATTCATATTCAAAAAATATTGATAACAGGGTCTGTACTACAACTGCGCGAATTTGGTATAAATATTGATCAGCAGTAGGATAGTTTTGTAAGTATACAATAATGATAAAAATATACAATAATGATAAAAATATTCAGTTTGTATTACTCATAATCATAAATTTATTATTTTTTTTACTCTCCTGCGATGACTAACATCACTATGTGCTATACTATGGGCCTCTTGTCGAAATGGTATTGGTTCACTGACTATAAAGTACAGATTGGAGCTTATCACAGCTCTACGTAGACTTGCCCCGTCGCTTGGCTTTCAGTATCTCGGCAACAGTTAGTGGCCGGCCTATCGGGCCATCGCGTATACCCCAAGATCTACGCAACCGCCTACCACTAACGCGACAGTCTACTGAAGTTCACTACTTCGGGCCATCGCGTATACCCCAAGATCTACGCAACCGCCTACCACTAACGCGACAGTCTACTGAAGTTCACTACTTTAGTGTATTCTGCTTTGATATTTATATGTCCACAGACTTGGGGCAAGTCTAAGGTCTAGGTGAAAGAGTCTAATTGCTGTAACAGGATTATCTTTGTTTTGGATTTAGTATATTTGGGTAAAAATGTAGCTCCAGTCTATCAAAAGTAGTGGTTTTTTAAAAATCTTACCGTTAAAGACAGTAGGAATTGCCTATCTGATAACACGTGCGGCAGCGTCGGTATGGTCAGAGGCGTGTCGGTGTATTCGGAACGAATCCGATAACGAATCTGAAATACAAAGTAAGCTTACAGTATTTTAATGTTTTATTCACAGCTAAAAGTTTGTGGGAAATGCCTTTTTCGTTGTTTGTTAGACGGCATCGTATATGTATTTCGTAGTGTACTTTATTCCAGGGCTCAACATCCCGCTCAACATCGACCTTCAGTTACATCAACTTAGCTGATAGATTACGATGACGGCAAGTTGTATGATACATATTATCATCAGTAAACTTAAGGTAGATCGCACCTCGGGGACAGATATTCGGACTCTCAAACTTTTGCAATTCTTTTCTGATATACCACTTGTGAGTGTTCATTTTAAAGCTCTTGGTGAAAGAAAACTTTTCACCGGCTTCGTTTTTCGAAATTCGAAAATTTTTATTTTTCTCCATAGAGTTAACACAGGGATGGCGGCCATTTTGAATTTCTAATGTCGATAAATCTTGGGTTATTTATTTCTCTAGTACCAAAATTTGCACGGTGACCTCTGATTTTTATTCTTGATTTTGAAAGAGAATGGTTGAAAGATTCCTTACGGAAATTTTGAGCAAAAGTTTAAGTCTTTCACTTCCGAGGTGCATACTACCTTAAATAGTCCTGAATGTAGCGAATGAATATAGGCCTACCTATATGTGTATCTCGGGAGTGTTCGGCTCTTAAGCCGAGTAATGCCGACATGCAGGTAGAGCTATTGCCTTAATATAGGTCGTTTACAGTAATATTATCGTGCCGATAATATTACTGCTATGTTATCTGACAAAGGATGCTCAAAAGGCTTGAACTTAGTAATATGTTAAAAGTGCTCTCGAAATAATTAAATTTACAGAGTTATAACGTACTCTTTGAATGAACAGAAGCTGTAACTTTTTTTTCTAATTTTTTCATTGTTTTTGTTTTTTGAAGGTCACCTAAAACTTTGTTTTCTAAACCAAAAAGCTATTGAGATACGCTGTATTCAGCTCGTCAATTCAGACTGTGCACTTGTAGAACTGCATGATGGTTATTGTTGACAAGTGAGTTTTGGTCCAGACTAGAATTCAAATGTAAACAATCATATTCGAGTGCATTTTGCACGTATAGACAGTGTGTTCACAAGCGAAAGAACAGGCGTTTGAAACAACATACTTTTGGGAGTAGAACAAGAACTATCGCAATTGAGATAATATAAAACAAAATTGTATAAAACATCACCGAAAGTTACAGCTACAGTCTTTCAGTGTGAACGGCATGGTTTGTTACAGTACTCACGTAGACGTTTAACGATGCTGCCAGTTCCTTTTGCAGTACAGCGAGGTTGCCGGATAACCGTCTGTTGGTTTTCAGGTCGCACATGATTTCAGTCCATTTTTCATGGTTACCAGGGTAATCATGGCTTTGTCTGTTACGCATGGCAAGTAAAGGCACGCAGCGAAAAGTCCTAATGAGGCATAACGCAGCTGAGAGAGAGAGAGAGAGAGAGAGAGAGAGAGAGAGAGAGAGAGAGAGAGAGAGAGAGAGAGAGAGAGAGAGAGAGAGAATGAATGAATATTAAGCTGTGAACAAAGCGTGGTTCATAATCTTTGGAAAACATGATACGACTGTATGTCCACCCACTCAACTAACACAACTCAGGAAGTCTTTTCTGAAAATATCGGAGAGGAAAATTACTTTTGGCTTCCAACAAATTTGAATTTTACGTCCGATCGGATACCATGACAAAACTTTGTATCGACGAGCATGATGGTAGCTTTATTCAGCACAGGCTGCCATTTATTTTTGTTTTCCTATCAGAAAAAAAAAAACAACTTCAGAAAGTGCTTCGACAAATTTCGGTGGCTTATTACGGAGCATGTATTTTCGTACTTCGACACGACCGCAACTGTGATGCATTGCACTTCGAAACTGGTAATTCTCAAAAGTTACCGTGCAAAATGCTTTTGTCGGGTTGCGGTCTTTTCAGAATTGAGAATTTAGTCACGCTATATTTCAGAATTTGAATTTCGCGAGAAAGTGTGAGTATACCTAAAGTGTTAACTGCATACTCTAGGATCAGATATGGACACGTGGAAATGAAATGCAGAGTTTTGATTGGTTGAAATTTCCCGATAGAGCCAAATATCTAGCAAAAAGTATGAGAAATGAGAACAGAATATTCCACCGCCTTCGTAGAATAGAAATAGCCAGAGTCGGCAAAACGCCCCCTCAACGGCCGCGTCTCTTGATCTACATTGAGTGCTTATGCGTCTCCACAGGTGATTTTCAGTACGGCTTGTGAGACGTCACTCGACGAGTAGGAACCAGAGTTTTCCCATGTAGTTCACGTGATGTCAAGAATTCTCAAAGAATATCAGTGGGCGTTTAATGATAGACCCTGGATGGCGAGATCTAGGGTTGAGTATTTCGTTAGGACAGTACAGCCAGTGTAAACGTCAACGTTATTTCGGTGTGAATGAAAATATCTGAAATAAAATAAATAATTATGAAAATCAATAAATTCGCGATACTTTCTCCTGTAAAAGCTTCTTCGTGTGCAACCTTTGACGTGTTTCCTCTATTATTTCCCTGTTTGTAAAATACACCTTGTCATTTTCTTCCAGAATCACGTGCCAGGTGTTCACCTCGTCGACGTAGCTTGTGTTATGGCCAGTGTGATAACCGATCTATACCCGGCCTGTTGCATTTGAGGATGCTTGCATACACGATCGTGTTTTGCTGAGGTAATACTCCAGGCAGAAGAATACGAAAATCTACTTATTTATATTACAAAAATTATGACGAAAACGCAATATTATCGAAAGTTACCGCTAGCTATAGTCGTTTTAGTAATATTTGTGAAAATAATTTCTGCATAAGTTTGCCTTGAATGCTAGACGAGGCGATTACGGCAGTCGAATTACTTGAATGAAGACAAGTACGATAAACAAAATATTGTCTTTCTCTGGGCCTTGCAACCCCCCCCCCCAAAAAAAAAGTTTGTTAAAATATTCGTCCTCAAAGGGTAACAAGATTAAGAAATGATATCACTGTCTCCATAACGGGCAATCCATGAAAGCGAAGAATTTGTTGACTTACCCAGGATAATAATAAGACGCATCTCTCCTTGCAGGTCCGAGTTTTGATCAACGATTCCTCCGGGAAAATTGACCGATGTTACTGACCAGTATGTAATCTCGATTTTTTTAATTTATAGAATTTATTGTACTCGACTTGGTTTGCATGGTGATCTAGTAGAGGAAGCTTTAATTTGACAATGACGTAGAAACATGTGTAAGGAAGTAACACGCTTATATGATGGCCACCGTTTCAATTGAACTCGTCCGTGGAAGTGGCATTTGTTGCTATCGTAAAAATGCAACCTATTGTCAAATAAAATCTTTGCTAATCGAGGGAAGCTAAATTTATATAAACGCTAAAAATACAAGGTTGTTGTCCACTACAAAATGTCATTATGATTCTTTTTTGCGTACCTCTCCTCCATCACTTCCTTCCTTCCCTTCCCCTCTTCCTTCCTTTCCATCCGTATGCCATCCCCCTTCCCCCTCCCAACATTTCTCTCTCTCTCTTTCTGTCTGTCTGTCTGTCTGTCTGTCTGTCTGTCTGTCTGTCTGTCTGTCTGTCCCTTCCTCCCCCCTCCTCTCTCTCTCTCTCTCTCTCTCTCTCTCTCTCTCTCTCTCTCTCTCTCTCTCTCTTAGACAATACACACAATTGCAAGTTTTCCCATCAGGGAGCACAGTACCCCATAGAAATAGAAATGAACATGACGGATGTAAACATGCAAACACATCAAGAATTAGTCAGAGTGTTCGCCACTCCAGCAGTTTCACCCAGCCCGATGATTTGATTATAGCCGGGATGTGTTAAAATCGAGTTTACGGACACCGAAACATGCATAAATGTTACAGCCTGATTCCAATGAGTTGAATTTCCCCTCTGTTGTCTATGGTCTTGGAGAATTGTTGAAAGTTTCCCTGAGGAAATTTTTTAGCACAGTTTTAGGTAACATGGCTCGTAACACAGCTCACTTTACTCGAAATCACTTTTTTTGTAAGTATTCATTCAATTTTCATTATTTGTTAATCCAAGAGTAAAATATTGGTTGGGTTCAATTTTTAGCGTGGCAAGTTACAAGTTTGGAGAGAAAGAAGTGTCAGGTGGCTTAGCAACAAAAAACAGCAAGATCGTTACACGGATGACAAAAGTGCCAAATTTGCTACAGAGGTTCACATATGTGTGTAGATGAAAATTAGCTATTGCTCCAAAAATTTGGGCCACCGGAAAGGCTCGATGACGTCATAAATTCAAAATGGCCGCCATTATAACGCTTAAAAATGGTAAAATACAGTTTATTCAGCCAGTTTTCACTATTCTTGTAAATAAACTGACTCAAACATTCTCAATCATAAATAAAACATTGAATTAATGCAAATTAATTCTTATGATGACGTCATAAAGCCAAATGGCCGACCAAATTCAAAATGTCCCCATAACATTGTCTAAAAATGTTAAAACACTGTTAATGAAGCCTGTTTTCAGCATTTTATCACCTGAACTGAAATGAACACCCCAAATTACAGACAAAACAGATAATTGATGCAAATTAATTATTAAGATGACGTCATAAAACCAAAATGGCAACCGAAAGTTACAAAATGGACGATTATGAAGTTTACTATGCTTGGTACAATAGCCCATTTACGTGACAAAATGATAGTATAAAAGTAATGTACAATTTGTATTAATATTCCGTAAACTTAAAATAAAAGTATAAATGTATCAAAACTTAGCCAATAAGTTCAACACAAGTAACAAACTCTTATGAGATTATTGATTATTAAAAATGGTTTGTGTTTGAAAATCGAATCGATATAAAGGAAATGAAGGCAACTTCACACACTGGTTCTACCTTTGCTTGTGATACCGTATAGTGGGTAGATCAATGTGGTTTGGTGATAAGGAAAATGGTGAGAAACCAGTGAATCGATAGTGCTTTGACCCTCGTTATTTGACCTTGGTCCCGGAAATAAGGTTTTATGTTGGTTATTCCTCCTAGCGGCGTTTCAGGCCAAAGTTGGGTGCCTTCTTCAGTCACTTGAATGGTTTTGTATTCCCACATGCTCATTTTAATGGTAGCCATTGTTCATCAAAGACAGATGCTAAAATAATTATGTTTTGGTCAGAATTTTGCGTGAATTGTTGCTCAGACCGTTCATTTGTACTCTCCTTGTGTTTGAATTTTGCTTGAAGGAGGATATATATATTGTATGTTTTTCTTCCTTTTATACGTTATTATAGGTTTTCTCGAAAACCATGGCCAGCGTTTAATCGCCCTTCATAATTTTCCAGATTCTTATCACATTGTTTGATTAGGCTGGTTTTGATGAGGTTGTGCTGACTAGTATTTTGTTACATCATTACTCTTACTTTTGTTGATGAAGGACGGCTGACGTTTTGTTACATTCTTTTTTATACAAGCTATGTCTTTCTTTTTGTAATCTCTTTGTTGAAGATTTTGCGTTGAGAAATTGACCTCTTTATGAAGTCCATATTGTTGTTGCATGTACATATCTGAGTAATTCACCTTCAATTAAGCATTTGAAAGTCGGTGGCAGATAAATATCGTCAGATGGTTTTTTGTTTGTTTTAAAATCGAGCCATCTCTCTCAATTGCGTCAAGGTATGATATTTTGTCGATAGAATGTTCAATTATGAATTCCCAAGTTGAACGTAGAGTAAAGGGTGTTGCACTCCTCGACAAATGTTCTGAATGTTAAAAGTTGATGATCGATTCCTGTGTAAACCATGAACATGTCACCTTTTAAATTTCCATACGAATATTTGACCGGATTTGGAATTTAATATAACTTTCTCCGTTTCATGATATATGATATCAGCTATTTCTGGTGAGCCCATACTGCATCCATAGATTCGTTTGTACTTTTCTAAGTTGAGTTAAAATATGTTGCGTTTCAGAATAATCGACAGTCAAGGCTTTCATGTACATTGATGGTGGGTTTTTGTATCATACCAGTTGGCAGTACTGTTTCAGAGTCCAACGCTACGATCGCTGCATTTATGGCTTCATTTTTGGCATGTTTTTCTATATTGATACCACGTCTTATGTTACCAGAATAGAGTTTGCTTGTTTTTTTAATTGGTTCAACCTAGAGAATAAAGTTTTTTTGTGTCCCTGGCATATTTAAGTCGTTTTGGACGATTGGTTTTATGACAAGGTCTAGAAATTCCGACATTTGTTTTATTGGGCTTGAGCAGCCATTTCTATCGAGACGTTGGGTGATGATTGTTTCTTCTGCTTTAGTTTTGTGTATTTTTGGCAGGAGATACCATCATGGTGTACAAATTATTCTACTTATGGAAATGGGGAAACTGTAAATCACCTCGTCAATGATATTCTTGTCGCAGATAAATGATTTCGTATACAATATCCACTGTATAGACAATGTCGCCAAGTGTATTAGTGAACATTTTTCAATTCGCAGCTGTCTAGAACTTTCTTTAATGTCATTTATCTTATTCACAATTGCTATGCCTCATTCTTTATTGATGGGTTTCACTAAGATTTGTTTGTTTTTAGACAGATTGTTCAGGGCAGTCTTTTCTGCCAGAGCCATATTCTTTCTGAAGTGGGTTGCGAATGGAATTTCCTCTATCGATGTAAGTTGTTTCGAGACAGTTTTACAATTTTTGGGTTTTCCGCGGTTACTAGTGTTGAACATGTACTTATCTTTGAACAGATGTCTGATTGATTGATTGATTGTTTCTCATGATATCGCATAATCGTATGATGCGAATAAATTTGTTGATATCTCATACGACAATTTTTCTAGACACTCCGGAGTGGGAATAAATTTCAAGCCTTTACTTAATGCTTTGATTAAGGTTTGATTTGCAAGATTGTTGATGAATCTGAGAATCTTTCTGAGTTCTTATCTTTGTTTAACCTTCCATTTCTGCTTATGTTCTTCCTGGTGTTTTTTTTATGTTTTTATGTTTTGGGTTTCCAAACAGCAAAACTCGTCTGGTCACGTTTTTTGCAGTTTCCTTCATCTTTGAATTCCCAACCAGTCTGGTAAGTGCACAACGAAAGGCAAAGACGCTTTTCATAAAATTCAAAAAGTAAGCTAAGCTAGATTCAAAAAGCAAAAAATAGTCTTCTTTTTGTTCATAAAACCCTGACCGAACGATCTTTTTCAGGCCGGCAAATCCTCCAGAAAGAGAACTACAGTAACTGTAGCACAAAACTATGTCACCACACATCGAGACATAAAAATCCAAGAAAATTCAAACGAAAAAGGCTTCTGAAACAAAGGAAGCAAAAGTCTAGACCAAAATCACAAACATAAAACCTTTTTTCAGGGACCAGGGTCACATGACCAGGGTCAAGGCATGATTTATTTACCGGTTTCTCGCCATGTTTTTCGTTATCATGAAATTACATCACTATTGATCTACTCCCTATAACGTAACACTTTCAAAGGTAGAACCTATGAGATAACTTTATTTCCTTATATTGGTTCAGTTCTTCAGACAGAGGTCATTGTTAAAAATAAATAATTTTATAATATTTTGTAATTTGTGTTGGGCTTATTGGCTAAGTTTTAGTACATTTATCATTTAGTTTGAGTTTATGGATTATCAAGACAAATTGTAGATTACCTTTAAAGTATTATTTTGTCACGTAAATTGGCTATTTTACTAAGCACAGTGAACTTCATAATAGGTCATTTTGTAATTTTCGGTCGCCATTTTGCTTTTATGACGTCATCACAATAATGAATTTGTATCAATTATATGTTTTGTCTATAATTTGGGGTGTTAATTTCAGTACAGGGGATAAAATGCTGGAAACAGGCTTAATTAACAGTATTTGAACATTATCAGACGATAATATGGGGGATAATTTGGTCAGCCATTTTGGCTTTATGACGTCATCATAATAATTGATTTGCATTAATTTTATGTTGTATTTGTAATTTGGGATCTTTGTGTCGGTTTATTTAAAAAATGTTGAAAACTACCTGAATTAGACGTATTTTACCATTTTTAAGCCTTATAATGGCGGCCATTTTGAATTTATGACGTCATCGAGCCTTTCCGGTGGCCAAAATTTTTGGAGCAATAGCTAATATTGATTTACACATATATGCGAACACCTGTAGCAAATTTGGCACTTTTGTCATCCGTGTAACGATATTTTTGTTAAGCCACCTGACTAGAAGAGTAACAGTACCCATATTGTGCAAATCATCGGATTTTCTGGTTTCTTTTTCTCTCTCGTATGAAACATTTCAACTCAAGCTGGGTCAAATTTTGTGAAATTTTCACATATTGCTCTTTATATACTATATAACAAACACGACAAATTTGTTCGGCAATAAAGGTCTTAAATGTTGAATAAGAATCATTTCAACCTTGCTTGAGTTTGATCACGCTTTTGCATATCAGTCTTTCAAACCCAGTTATTTAAGATAGATAATGCAAAAAAAAAATCCTTTTTGCTGCGTATG
Source organism: Ptychodera flava (assembly GCF_041260155.1). Taxonomy (NCBI): domain Eukaryota; kingdom Metazoa; phylum Hemichordata; class Enteropneusta; family Ptychoderidae; genus Ptychodera; species Ptychodera flava. The sequence continues at coordinate 22,570,318 of NC_091947.1, read as the reverse complement.
GCCTAGTTTTAAGGTAATATGCACCTCGAAAGTGAAAGACTTAAACTTTTGCTCTAACTTTCCTCAAGGAATCTTTCAATCATTCTCTTTCAAAATCAAGAATAAAAATAGGGGGTCACCGTGCAAATTTTGGTACTAGAGAAACAAATAACCCAAGATTTACCGATATTAGAAATTCAAAATGGCCGCCATCTCTGTGTTAACTCTATGGCGAAAAATGAAAATTTTCGAATTTCAAAAAACTAAGCCGGTGAAAAGTTTTCTTTCACCAAGAGCTTTAAAATGAACCCCCACATGTGGTATATCAGAAGAGAACTGTAAAAGTTTGAGAGTCCGAATGTCTGTCCCCGAGGTGCGTTCTACCTTAAATGAGATATTAAATTTCATATGGTAGTATCAAGCTTTTTACGTAATTAATTTTTGTTATTAATACCAAAATTGAGATTTTTACCAAAATCTGTTCCCTCTTTGCCTTTGGCATAAACCATTGCTACCATAGTAAACTTCTCAGCGTTTTGAAAATAAAGAAATGAGGGGTTTTCATTCTATCTTTGATAAGTGTGTTGGTTAAACGCAACGCTTAAGGATTCCAGTGTTGCTGAGCGTATTATCTTAATTGTGGTAATATTCCCCTTGATGAAATTTAGGATGTCGTAAGCTTGAAAGCGCATGCGTGGACATATTGGACATTTGAAGAGAATCAAACCTGGTGGTCTCGTTATACTTCACAGCTGAATCAGTATTGTGTATTGCACAGTAAGCTTACATGTATAAACTACGCAAGCTCACGTAATGATTCGATATTGTTGTCCCTTAGCTGAGGAATAAAAATTGCTTCTTTAGGCTCCACTTGTTGGTTTACGCACTCGAACTGTCGAACGATATCAGATTTTTCTTTCTATCATGGCAACCGTGACAATTATTTACTCACTTTTACTTTTCTAGGTACGAAGAAATGCGAAATTGTGTCGGTCACGAAAATTTGAAAGTATTCCGTGTTTGCAACAGGTACCGAACAAATTTATTTTGCCATCTGATTCTGAGTAGTCAAGTCATTTTAAAGTTCAGTGTTTCTGAACCATGCACTGGGGATAAAACTTTGATTTGACGCCAGATTACCAGAACTACAAATCTTGACGGTTTGCCGGTGGAGGGAAGTGCGTCATTTTCTTCAGGGGATCAATAATTGCTTTGTTGGTTATTTCCCGAAACAATTAAGAATTGGTTCGTAAGTAGACGACAGACACTCTGTACACGTCAAGTTTTCTTTAAAATGTGATAAGTATTGCCATAAATTGTGATAAACGAGCTAAAATTTCCTCTTCAGTATGCCAATGACGACATAATATTCGTGAAATATATTCCACAATGAATGTGTTCTCTTCCTTCTTAGTGTGAGGAGGCAATTAACTGGTCACTTATATTCGCACTATATAAAAACCCACTTCACACACAGATAACCCCTGCGCTTTCGCTATTTTTATCCTCGAAGGCCGGTATACAATGTCATTTTTACCGGTCTTCCGACGAGATGTGTTGAGAGGTTTTTTTGAATGGGATAAATGCCATGTATCTCTATGCCATGTGCAATTATATTGTTTAGATTACTTCATGTAGCATCCGTCCCTCCTTGGTGGAGGGACGGTGATGTGGGTCTCTATCGCTCGAACAGCGTCATCGAAGTGTAACACGTGTTCAGAATAAAGCTAAGCGCCATCTTCGACGATATTTATTTGCAATTCCCCTATCGTTTTTTATTTTTTTATTTTTTTTCAGTTTTTTTTCAGTTTTTTATTAGAGCTTTTCCCTTTTCCTGTCACAATACAAAGACACAAGAAAATAAGCAAAAACAAGAAAGACACACAAAAGTGGCATACAGAAAATATAAGCGCTTTGAAAAAAGCCAAAGCGTCAATTTCCGAAAACATAATTTACATTAGCATGTTATCATGTGTGACTGTTGAGTTGACTGCTCAGGTTGGCCGAGTTCTTTTGAACTCGCTTAAATCAGGAGGGGCGTTTAATTCCCTATGAAAATGGGGATACTGCAGTAATAAAGAAACCGTAGGATGGTATTTTTTCTCCGAACCGAAAACATGAGACTCCCTATTCTACTGGGTAAATGGCCCGTCCAAGTGTCCCTACCTGTGTACCTTGAGCCATGGAGATAGAAAGAAAGACTATCTCAATGCTTGAGCTATATAATATTACTCGCCCTCGTAGATAGGAACGGTCGAAAACACGACCTGGAGAATTGGTAATCTGAATATTAACGCCCCTTCTGTCTTCTAGGTGTTCGAGAAAGTTTGAAAATATTTAGATTTATTTTCCACATTATTGCTTCTGAAAATGACTTTGACACTGACCTGTGCAGTTAAAGCTCTATGGATCTAGGGATCGTATTCTTGTTTACATTCAAACACCGGTTGCTGACCACATTTCTTTAGGCTATCTGTTCCTTTTCTCAGTTTCGGTGTTATTTTTCACGGTGATTGAGAGCTGAAGTTTCAAAAAGGGCAAACACGTCGGTAGGTGGAGGGTGGATACATTTTTGCACCAACCCTGCCACTATACAACTGCCCCGAATCACACTCTCCCCGTCTTGAGATCATGTGCGTTCTTGTTTTGTAATCAAAGCCGAAACATAATCACCTTTTGAATCTAAGTTTCGGTACCCTTGCACTTGACAGCCGAAATGAAAATCACGAGCGCAGTTGTAAATGGGAAACTCCAAACAGTTTTCGCCCCGACGGCTTGAACATTCCCGATCGAACCTATGCTACGTTACCGACGGTACAGAGTTTCGCTGTCTAATCATGGTAAAACCGAGTAGACGATACATTGTTTGCGAAAGTAACCCTATTGTTCCGCCTGAAAACCTTCAAACATTACATTCTCATCATTAGAACATGACAAAACGACGCCAAACGGAGGTTACTAGTATTGTCATTGCTTCAGTTGTATAGCTTCTGTGTCGTTAAAAATGCCTGCCAGAAAATTTCACGTTTACGTCATCTATAAGTACATTGCCTTTTTCATAAAACCAAATGTTTTCTATTGTGCTAAGTAACCTTATGATAAACTTTTATTGGTTCTTTTGTGAACTGTTTAAGGATTACCAAGCGTGCGCTTTTAAAGATTGAAATGGGAATTACAGAAAACACGACACAGAATGAGACTTTCTCGCACGATGACAGCATATAATGGTCACGCATCGTATTTTGCATTCGCTGTCGCCGGTGTTTCTGGCGATTCGGTGAAATCGCGTCAATAGCCGTGCTTGAGATCTGCTGTGGGCGTTGCATTTACTGGTCGTCACCCGATGCGATCGATCGGTTCTCGGTGCAAATGTCAGCCTAATAACCTCCTATTACGTTTCAAGGTGTTGTTAAACGACCTATTATGTACTGACTACAAAAAAGCCGAACTGCATGTCTCTTTTAAAGCAGTCTATTAACAAACAGCGAGCGAGCTAGAACCTTTGAAGATATTCGCCGAAGATTTTCTCTCGGGATTTAGTCAAAGCCCACGATTTCAAGTGAGTGTATTTGCTGCTGAACTGAAATACTGTAGCTTCGCGCTCACTGCTTGTGTAACTCACAGAATCGACACATTTAGCTTGTAAATCGCTTTAGAGGTACAGTGAAATGAGTAAATCGAAGACCAGCGTGATACTTGCTTTAAAGAAAAGTCGCATGAACGACGGCACTCTGCCGCAAGACTCGGCGACAGGGCAACCCGCGCGGAGTAAATTGCAGCCGGACTCGACATCCTCACAACCCAGCTATCTGCAAGAAACCCAGACCTCGCGAAGAAAGGCGGTGCCTGGAATGAAGGACATCGAGCGAGGCGACGACTCGAGGGAACAAGAACCAAAAGCAAAAGCACCCGTCAAGGAGTACGGACCGCCGCAGTCGTTGCCGCCTCTGTTCACTGTGAAAAACATCCAGCTTCAACCGCGAGATTATCGGACAGTCCAGGATAAGAAAGTTACGGACGAAGAACTGGAGCAAATTCATACAAGTTGTCGGTATATTATCCGCCCAGATAGGGAAGAAGACAAACTTGACGTTGAAGCCATTGTCGAGAAAAAGGAGTAACAAACGCAACTGACTGAAAACAGTGATTTCAATTCTTGAAGACAACGAGAAATCGGTAATAACGCTTTCAATTTGTCATGAACATTTACAACAAAATATCATGCGATCATGTAAAAGACAATGAAAATAGGATCTGAAAATGTGTCCACAACGTCAATGTATACTTCGGATTGTCTTCATAAAGGTTAATTGTCAGTTAATACGCTTTGTGTCGCTCGCATTATCGACGCAGCAATGAACGTGATTGTTCCTGTTTGTGGCCATTACACTTGCTAAATGAGAATCTTACTGTCGTTTTCACAAATTAGACATTTAAACGAGTCGTTACCATCCCATTGTACCATAATCAACAACTTGTGGAGAATGAGGTTAACTAGTTATAGAATACTGCATTCGATCAAATTCAGTACTCGAAGATTCATTACAACAATGGTTGAGTATCAGCCGTTTGGAATTTATGCTGCCCAGACCTGTTTTTGAATACGTGTACCTGGGACATGTACCTGCGCAAACGACAGTACGCTCAGCAGTGCATTAAAACGAACAGCTACAATGCCGATGCACCGTGTCAGTGTACGCATGCGTATAGGATTGTCAACCTGTGCAGTCAAGAGTTTGAACTTCAGCGGGATGCTTCGAGAATAAAAAAATACACTTTCATTTTCTTGAATATCTGTTTTTACAAACCTGTAATGTTCTTAGAAACCTGTAATGTTCTTGAGTTTAATAGTACCCGAATCAAGAAAATAAAAAGGCCGGTAAAAGGTCGCAAACAAAAGAAGAGTTTAAAAAGTAATATAATAATTAAATTACATGAAATGATTAAAGGTTCAGTGTATGAGTCCTTTTTTAAACAACCGATACTTTTGATGATGTGGTCCTCCAAACGAGTCTGTGGTCCTTTTTCTTCAGTTCATCGAATTCTGATCAGGAACCAGTCACACTTCAGAGACCAAAGCTCAATAAGACTAGTTCACGGGACAAAAAACCATAAACGGTGGAGGAAAACAAATTTCAAAGACGCATAAACGGCAACCCAAAATTGATAAAGACTAGCAATGTAAAGAAAAATAACATAAAACAAAAATACACCCGAAAGCAAGATTCTATGGACCTCTTTCAATGCCAACTTCCCTCTGCTGCTCCAATTTCAATTGCAAAGTCATGGGTACGATGTAAATACTGGTTTTATGCATATGAAAGCCAGCTGAAAACTCAAAGGCAAGGTTTTGTCTCCGCGTATCGACCAAGAAGTCGACCACTAGGAGATGTTGGGAGGGGTGATAAAGTCAAACTGATTTGTTCGATTGCACAGCAAAATTACCAAAGTAAATTTTACGTATGCTTCCTTTGGAGTTCGACAAAAAAGTACCAAGTTTCGCGCAAGTGATGGATGTGGGGAGATTACATATGCCTGCATAGCCCGGGAAAAGGTGTCAAATTTTGAAAAGCGAAAACAAAGTGCAAGTCGGCATTCTGACCACCTTTCGTACGACCTGATAGTCAAGCCCTAAACTATCATCTTTGGCTACGCTTGTTTCACACAGAAAAGGAAATTGCACCCTTCATTTTCTCATAATTGAGCCTTTTTGGCGAACAATAGT